>NW_025780210.1:0-48305 GCF_021130785.1 Homalodisca vitripennis | reverse complement strand
GGGGGTTTTTTCAGCTTTTCTGAGATTAAATATCACTTGATTTCACTCCTTTTACTTTAGTGATGATAACGAATTTTAGCGGTTTTTAAAAACCGAATTTTCCAGGCACTTTTCATATGAACCTCGGTATATTCCGGATATTTTCAATAATCTCGGAACACTTCGATCCCCGAAAAGTGCCGAATTAGCGGGCTTTTCACTGGTACATCGAAAGCAACTGTACGCTTATGACTCGATGTATATTGTTTAAGTTAATATTAATGGGCCCCCCCAGTGACATCCCATCATTTAGGTTCTAATCTTGCAGCCCAATTCTAGGAATTATTCTGACTAAAGGTAAAACTAATAAAATATAGGAAATTTTAGTCATTAACAAGAAACATTACGTTTGTAAATTTTTAATTCTAATGATTTTATTTTGTTGAATATCAAGCAACTTATCCAATGCATCTGTCAGCTTATGTGGGAATTGATTTTTCTTTAGAGAAGTGTTTTGAAATTATATAATGATCTCAAAACTGAGATATAATTGTAAAAAATGACAGTGTTTGAGGAGTTTGAGTCAACAAGACTGGATCAAAAATTATTATTTTCTTTGTTGCTTGATGATAAATAAATAATTTTAAGTATAAAATTAAAAAGAGAAAAATTAATTATAGCACTTATTTTTGAGTTTTATTATGAGTATTTGAGTGAAGAATTTAATGGAAGATATGACCAACACTGGTTAAGATATTGAGAGCTTTACTTAACCTCATGTATTTCATACTAGCTTTTTTAGCTAGTCCCTTTGTTGAGTAATTTTTACATTTTTTAATTTTATTTTTGAAAAAAATTAATTAAATAAATTAAAAGTCTTCAATCAAATATATTAATTGTATTTAATTTTAAGGCTTAAATTCATCTAGGATTAATATTATGAAGTATTTTCCGACTACTTTGGGTCTATTTAATAGAGTAAAAGTGTGGAGCATTAGCTACGCAAAACGCCAAAGTAAACGGAAAATATTTTAATTCTTTCCAACATTATTTCAAATTTAACTATTTTAAATTTTGATGAATCAATTTCAATTATAAATTCATAAGAAATAAAATTAATTTTAATATTATTTTGAAATTTTGTTGTCTTTTTAAACAAATGTGTAGAAATATTATTTTTATAAAAGTAAAAAAACGATTTATGGTTCTTTCTTCTTTTCCCTATAAATTTTAAATTTATTTAACAAATAGTTTACACTCTTAGTTGCTTTCATGAATGGACCAATGAGTTAGGGGATTGGACATCAATAGTTCCTCAACAGCACAAAATAATTCTTCCTATATTCCCAATGTCCTGACTTTGAATCCCTAGAAGCCGGCATCAATTAAGTTTTTTTTGATCACTTATCAACTTTGAGGCAGAACCACTAATTATTTAACATTGAAACTAACATAAACAATAACGAAATATCAACGATGCCAGGACCAAACCATTGTAAGGATCTAACTGTTGCCGCCACAACTGCCTATAAGTTATGGCCAAGCCAGATGAACCATTTTCATGGTTTTGAAGTATTGTATTTCCAATTACTAATCATTGTAAAAACCATGTACTTCAGTTTATTTAATGATACAATTCCACTTTAGTAAAACATCTGTTTTAATTAATTATTTTTTTTTAATTACTTTAATACTGAATTTAATATCTAATACTTTTATCAAAAATAAAATATATCATATCAATAAGCTAAGGGTACTATTTTAAATACTATTCACATTTAGTGATTAGTTATTAATTCCATACCTGAAAATGGTTGTGCACAAGGTCTTCTTTTGTTCATTGAGCTTATCATCTGATTTTTTCTGACATAGACTAACCCCTTTTTTTTCGTTAAAGTATGGTTTAACCAGATCTTAATGCCAATTTTCCTCCCATTGGATCTCTGCTTTATTGTCTGCTTTGTTGCCTGTTCGTAATGCAGACGTTTATTTTAAATACTTTTTTTGAAAAAAGAAGATTCGCATTAGTGTTGCCATTTTTTCCATTGAATTGAATTTTATTACACTGTTTGGTATCTAGGTCTGTAAATAAAGAAGCATTTTGTCCCCCATCACTCCCATTGGCAGTAATGTATTTTGGAAATGTGCTCATCATTTATGCTTAGTCACTCACCCCTAACATCAAACATACTTCTGGTAAATATAAGAAATAAAATGGGCAAAGTGGTCTTGAGCTAGTGCAATATAATGTATTTGAAGTTGTTTCAGGGTCCGAGTTGTTGAGATTTTGGCTGAGTGAATTGATTTCACGTTAATACTACAAAGTTCTAAACACAAAGCTTCATAACTTTCTACACGAATTTATAATTTGACTTTGATTTTAACGTTAAGTGAGTGCACTTGAAGTAAAGACTATGACTGCCATAGTTGATATTGTAAATAAACAGAACATGTTGATTTTTATTTTATTGTGTAACTTTAAACTTATTTTCTTGTTGAACTTTATATTGATATTCTTGTGAAAAACCATAGATTTTAGGACAGATAAGTTTTTTGTTGCAGTTCAACCCTGGGGGGGGGCCCCCCCCCCCCCCCCCACCCCCCCCCCCCCCCCCCCCCCCCCCCCCCCACCCCCCCCCCCCCCTCCCCCCCCCCCCCCCCCCCCCCCCAAGGGGGGGGGGGAATACACACAAACACACAACACAGGGGGTGGGGGGATTTGTACACTTGCAAATAAAGGATTGTTAATTTTGTAGTGTTGTTTACTTGATATACCTTTCAAATCTAACAATTTCATCTATGAAGAAAAATAAAATAATTGTATTTGTACGTTTTTGAAAGGAATATAAACATTCAGTTTGATTCAATATCTGAATTTGTTCAAAACATGGAATTAATTTTGAATTTGTTTGATCTTGAACAAGGTTACTTTAACCAAACAGAATAAAGATGCCACAGCAGTTTATATACTCTCAGTTGGCTTAGAAACCCCTACTACTAATTGTAAAGGCTATTGCACAAACGATTGTTGATCTAATAATACCCTTTTTTTTGTATATAGATAGATATAATGCTGTATACAAATTACACATTTTTGTTTTGGTAACTTTAGATTGGCATTTATAGTGGATCCCCTGTCGGACCATAGGAACTCACTGATTCCAATAAACACTGGGTTAGAACATATATCCAATACAAATATAATATACATGACACTGTGTCAAATATTTCTTTGTAGTTATTTTGTTCGACAGTCTACTAATAATCTAGTTAACACTGATAACCAAGATGGAGTAATATAATGGTTAAGTAAAGTTGTCCTGAAACCCTTACAATGGGCCGAGTTAAAACACCCACTTTCGTTGGTATGTGGAGGTATCAGTTAAATGAATTGGCTTGTCCTCTGCCAAGAAACCGTAAGTATTAATTTTGTGTATAATAAAAGTTTTTTTAAGCGGAGAAACTTCTTGTAAATATTAATATTGATGGATTGTAACAGTGAATGATAAAAGGTTTTTTTTGATTAAATAAAGCCTCCTAGCGCAGCCTCTTATGTGCCTAACCCTTCTGTTAAAGAAGGTTTTTTATTTTTATTAAATTAGCTTAATGCGGTTTGCCATTGACCGCCCACTAGTGGAGTGTTTGACGGTCCCCGCCAGTTAAAGTCTAAATTAATTTGGAAGGTGTTTTATCAGTTCATTATATTAGAAAAAGTGTTTCAATAAAATTTTGTCTCAGCTATGAAGTATTTATTCCCCTGCACTTCGGTATAAAAACCAGTAAGCAAAAATCTGTGGGTTCATCAACTTCTTTGTCTTTAATCTAATGCTGTGATTCATGCCACATTTAATTCTGTCTTAACTGCAAGAGTTTTTGTTCTATATTTATGACAGGCATTATTTTTTATAGAGGGATTTGACACTTCATTCAAATCTGAATCAGAAGGGGGATGCCAAACTGGACAAGACTAGCTTTGTTAGGACATTGATTTGATTGCTTGGCTGGATCTAATGCCTAGCTTTATCATAAATATTCATAATTCTATAGTTTCCAGATCATGGTTAATAAACAGTCTTTTTCTCAAATCAGAAGTTAAAAACTGTTTTGATAAAACTCACGAAAAATGTGAATAAATGTGCTATAACCTGAAATGAGGGTTATGATTTTGTTGCCGGTTTACAGGTTAAATATTTTTCAATCGATTAAAATGTACCAATTCAACAAAGGGTAACCTAAATTAAATTAAAAACAAGTGTGATTAGAAGAGGAAGAGTGGCAGTAAAAATGTAAGATAAACAGTTAAGCCTGAACCAGTTTAAAGTGGATGTAAGCAGCATAAAAACCAGAGGGGAAGTGTGATGGGGGAATTGGGAGTGGTGAAGGACCATTGAGATAGCAGAAAAGGGAGAAGCATAATGACATTAAAAAGGATTGGGGCTTTTGCTACCTCGAATTTCCTTTGAGGTTTTTTCTAAATTGCAGGTCCTCATAAATGTATAGTGTTTTATAAATTCTTTTTTTCTATATTAGGCCTAGCAGTTACCCAAGTCATTTTGCCACGCGTATTCGTATAGGGAATAACAGTTACGTCCATAGGTGTGAATCCGTTTATTAATGGCTAATGAAAATAAGTAAATGGTTTACTGGAAAGATATTCCAATCACCATGATCCATATTCGAACATAACTGGACTTAAAGTTTAAAGAGTAAATATTTTGGGACTCTTAAGTTGGAAAGTAGTAAACAGTTCTTATGAGTACATAAAAAAATATGCCCAAATTTTCTCTGCAATATTTCACAATATTTGAATGAATAGCGCCAAACATTTCCGGTAAACACAAACTATTTTAGGCCAGAGTGGAGGAATACCTAAGTCCATTAGTAATCTGTGGTGGAAGCACCGTTGATGTAATACGATGTCCCTAAATGACCTACAGAATTTAGAATAGGAAGTAGGACGTTGTTAGGTTTATAGTACATATTCTTTAAGTTGTTCATTAGCTAAAGAGGCACGCCGCCAGCTCATAAGAGGTAAAATCAAAATTGAAATTTATTTCGGTTTAGGCATGTAAAGAAGGTATTTGTCTGGTTAGAATCAGTTATATTTCATACATCATAGTAGAGTTTTTGTTGTCACAATAAAAATTAGTTTTACTTGGCCTTGAGAAGTAATACTTTTGGTCAAAAAGTGTTCTTAGCATTTCATGAAAAATAGCATTTGGTAAACCAGAGATTAACACATTCTGTTTACCATAACATGGATCAATAATTAACTTCTATAAATTGGCAGAGCTTTAAGCTGAAGCCTGTTAACTGTGAGAGGTAAAGAAAATTTTATTTCCAGTTTAATCTATCTCATTCGCCTGGTAAAATAAGAATCATTTATTTTACTTTACATTATCCTTTCTCTGTAAGACCCATATTTTATAGTTTCTTATAATATTCTTTCAGTCCATGTAATTCCCAGTGCCCTAGATGGCTTTGGCCCTTGATCAATAAAATGCCACACATATTGGTACATAAGATCTGAAAAGTCTTCTTTGGTTAAAGAACCAGGTCTTAACGTGTTTCCATTGTTTGTAGTAGCGTTTGTCATATTTTGCCCCCACCAGAAAAATATGTACATAATATAGTGGCTGAAATAGTTTGTTTATGTCAAATATTATTTTGTAGGACATCGAAATAGTTTAAGGAAAATTCAGTTGTTTATAGGGGTTGCAAGCCACCATTTAAAAAACCCCTAATTGTTGGGTTGAACTTTCATTGAAAATAATGCTTTAGTTTTTTTATTTTAACACCCTTTCCTCCGGGCCAGGCCGGCAAATATATTCTGCCGAATAGATCGTGTCTGAAAAGTTGCCAGGGCGGCAATATATTGCCGCCATGATATCTCGTGTCGTTTTCTTAAATAGCATACGAGACGTCCAAACAATGATTTAAAGTTTTATGTTTTTTTTTATTCCCTCGCTATATTTTGTGTAGATAGTTAATATGAATTATAATTTTTATTTTGGAGGTCTATGCATTTTTTATTTCGTTAAATTGTCTCTGTGACATTATCAGGTGACTCGATCTATTATTGTTAATTCTTATATGCTTTAGTGTAATCGTACTATTTGTATGCCTGGAATTCTTTCTTCATTATTTTATTTAGTGGGTTTGTAAATATTAGTAGTGTTTATCCTGCTTAGCTATTGTGTTGGTAGTAGTTACAATGGACTGACAAATTTTGCGATTCTCACGGGAGTCAGTTGAAATTGTAAAGATAGCATATTTGTAAATAGAAAAAAGTGTAAATTAAATTTCAAATAAAAATTAGTTGTAAATATTTTCTTGGTTAAATAGTGCTTTTTAACTGTATTGAAACTGCTTATGGATCCCTCACAATTCATCTGTTTAGCAGGTAACCATCTCATAATGTGAAATATTTATTTTAAGTTTCTTGCAGTTGTAAGAGTTCAGTTGCTTTATCAGTTGTTGCGAAGTACAATTGATGAGTAATTTATACAATAAACTGTGTCATTTAAAAAATTTATTTATGAGAGAACAGTAACAACAAAAATTTTTGTGCATGGTTTGTTTCCTTTATAAATGTAACAATATAATACATTAGCTTCCTATCAGTAAAAATTATTTTTCCTTTTTATATTAGTTATTTACAAAAAAAAATTAAAACAATTTTGTATGTTAAATACCATTAAAAACATTTATTTTTTTTTTTTAAAAATTTTAAATTACTATAAAACTACATCTATATATTTTTTTGTTGATAGTATATATCTCAAATACGAGATAATTTGGTGCAACTTTTAGGTCATTCTCTAATGTTTATTGGAAAAAGTTATAAAGTTTAATCTAAAGAGACTGCAAAAATCGTCAATTTTAGCCTGGCACTTTTGACTAGTCACAAGGGGATATGATATGTGAAAAAATTTTGCAACATCTCATATTTGGTCCTGGCCCTGAAAGGGTTAAGACAAACATATGCCAAATTCCATCTTTCTGCGATATCAGAAAGTTGAAGAATCTGTTGACCTTTTATATATAGAGGTTATGCAATATCCAAATGTACCTTTTTATTTTCTGGATGAGCAACCACAAAATCAATAGCAATACCTTTATATAAAGATATAACAATATTTTATGTAATAATATACCTAGAAATCAAGTAAAGAACAAATGTAATAAACATTTTATAAAAACATATCTGTATTTATAAAATGCAATGTATATGCAAGAGAAAAAATGGAGCTGCTCTATTCCAAGTCACTCAAGGACACCTTCCTCTTTCTGTCAACAGGATAATATACTCAACAAAAACCAGAATGTATGAGTAAATTGATTCTGCCTCTTAGCAACCATATTAGTTTTAATAATATTTACAAAAGTAGGAATTTGCTTTCAAACAGGATATCCAGCAATAGCGATTGAACAATATTTCTCAACGAATATCCAGCAATCATCGATTTTAGGATTAAGTAGAGCTACATCTTTAAATTACGTTGTATTCATGCGTTGTATCCTTACAAATCGATCAGCATTTTAGTTGTTGGCAATTGATTTCCAATACTGATTACTCAAATTGAAATTTCAAGTTATTGATTCTATTCGACTAGAGATTCAAGAATTATGACTGCTTGAAAAGTTCTCTAATTTTAGAGTACTCTCATACTTGTTTTCTTTTACTTTGAAAACAAACGCAGTGATAATGTTGCACAATTCATTGTACTTGAAATTTAAAATTTGCTATGAAATGTGGGTTTATATCTACAATTGTTACATTTTTGTTGTGATAGTAAATATATTTGTATTAAATAAAACAAATAAATGTCACAAGGACAGTAACAAATTGACTACTCTGTTGTGTTACTAAATTCTTAAGGTTAGGGTCGTACTGGAAGCTGAGGTGGGCAAAGTTGGGCTTTGGCACAGAATAGGCAAGTATGGTGTTTAAGTTGACTAGCCAACCACTCTGCATCCTGCACAAAGATAACATAAAAACTGTTATATATTTGAAATCACTTTACTGATTCATTACAAATTAAGAAATTTAAATGCTACTGAAATTAACCACATAAATATTTTATTGTAACATTGACATAAACCACAATTAAAATATTAAATGAGTACTTAATTGCTTCCCAAGATCAAAATAAAAGTTTTTGAAATAAAAGTTTGGTTAGTTTCACATTGTATGCAAGGTTAAGATTCAAAACTTTTATAGTAATTGGGTTGTTGATCATTACTCCCAGATTTTCATTAGAACTTGTAATAGTTCAAGTTTTAGATAAATTTAAGTGGAAATTTTACTATCCATAAAATAACCAAGATGCTATAATTCTAGATGCTATACAATTTTTTCAATTTATGAAAATTTAGCCATTTTTCTTCACTGACACCACATGACTCCAGGAAACACGAATAAAAAGGGGGGAGGGTTGTTATCAACGCAGTGTTACATAATAATTAAAACTCAACAATTAATTACTTGAATATGTTTACAAAATTTGCGTAGTTCTCCCAAATATTTGAAATTTTGTATTATATTCTCTCCTACCCCCATTAAAGCATACGAAGAAATCTAAATCCTTTGAAGGTAAAACTTTAAAAAATTAGGGGTAAATATTGTCTGCATCATAAATTAAAAAAAAATGCAAGTTGGTAAAAAAAATGAATGACTCAGTCGTCTGTCATGTTAGGAGCGACTGGTGCGACAAGCAAGTAGACGACCAATCAAATCAAATCAAATCAAAATCTTTATTGTCTTTAGGCATATAGCAATTCGACATGGTCATCATTTTATGTTACAAATCATAACTTGTCATAGGTTAATGTTTATACTACTTAGGTAGGACTAACTAGTGTAAATTGATAATATAAAACATCATTTTTGCTATACCTAATTTCTTGAATTTAAAATAACATTGATAAATATCAAATAAAATCTTAAACTAAATAATAAACTAAAATAAATAGTCAATAAATAAAATAAATAAATCTTACATATATAACAAACTTACAAAACATTAATTTCAGAATTTGGCATGTTTAAAAATTCATCGATACTATAGAAGGGATGAGCAGCCAGCCATCTATGTAACTTACATTTAAAGAGACTAAAAGATAAAATCTTTGGTTGAAGAGTGGTAACTTATTATATAGTCTAATACACATTATAGTATGGCTAGATCTAATTTTTTTCCAATCTTGTGAAGGGTACATCAAGACGATTACCATGCCTTGTAAATCTTTCATGGATTTTCATTCCTTACATTATATGATAAAATATCTTTATGAATATATAACAACAAATAAAATATATAGAGATTAAAAACAGTTAAAATACCTAAATTAATAAAAAGTGATTTACAATTAGTCAGGTTAGTGAGACTTGGTAATTATTCGAACAGCCTTCTTCTGTATCACAAGGATATCTTTAAGGTTGCTGGAATTGCCCCCAGAAAATCAAACCATAGCTTATTATGGACTGAAATAGACCATAGTAAACAGTAACAATATAATGTTTAGGAACACAACTCATAAGACGTCTTAATAGATAAATCACACGAGATAGCCTAGTTGAATATTTGTTCAATGTGTTTTGCCCATGACAGCTTACAATCAATGTACACACCTAAAAAACTTGACACAATTATCAAACTCAATATCATCTTTAACAGGCCTAAGACTAAACAGAACTGATTTAGTTTTGTCATTATTTAAAAGTAAGTTATTAGCTGAAAACCAATTTGAAGCTAGTTTCTAAGGTATTATTTATTGACTTGTAATTGTAAATCAATGAAGTTTTTATCAATAGAAAGAAAATTGGTGTCAATCAGCATACATATAAGTTTTAGACTGTTGAATATTAATAGGTAAATCATTTATTGCTATTAAGGAACAAAAGAGGGCCCAATATAGACCCCTGTGGAACACCACATCATAAGCTCCCTAGCTGAAGACCACCGGCCATCAAGATAAACAGCTTGACTCCTCCTAGACAGATAAGATCTAAAAAATTGTTTTGCAGATTCCACTGATGCCATTACTGTTCCATCTTTTCAAGCAACAAGCTATGATCAACACAGTCAAAAGCACGGCTGCTTAGGTCAATAAAAGTGGCCCAGGCATACTCCTTGGACTCAAAAGCGTTGAGTAATCTCCCTTACTACAGTATCAATGGCAGATATTGTTTGATCTACCTTGCCTAAAGCCAAACTGTTGATCAGGACAAAAATCCATGCGATTCCAAGTACAGGCTTACCTGCTTATAGACAATGTGCTCAATTACTTTACCAAAGGACTGGAAATAAGCGAGATGGGAGGGAAACTTGCTGGACTTGTTGTAGGCCCTTTTTTAAATACCGGTATTACTTTAGAAATTTTCAGACTATCAGGAAATACACCCTGCTCAAGGCATAAAATTAATACTAATGGTAAGTGGTTCTGCAACATGATCCACTATTTCCTTCAAACATATTGCTAGATAGGCCATAGAAATCCTTACTATCTGTTTTTTTCATTTGACTTATAACAGACCTTATTTCAGAAACTGACACTTTGATTCCACTTAAAAACTATCTGGGTTTGCAAACATTGGGCACATTTCAGTAGCCAAAACTGAGCTAGGGCTTTTTTATATTAGACCTTATTTCAGTTATGGAATCAATAAAATAATTATTAAAACTATCAGGGTTTAAGTCCCAGTTTCGACTTATATTTAACTGTATTGTTAATATCATTAACAATGGACCGGGCAGCTTTACACTTGTTATTTGAGTTTTCTATAAGATTAGCATTGTAATTTATTTTTGCTTCATCAATGGCTGCTCGATAAGACCGTTTAAGTCTGGTATAACAGTTTTTATCACATATAGACATAGAAACTTTGTACTTGTCATAAGCAACCATTAACAAAGATCTAAGATATTTTAAATTCGTCATTAAACCAGTTACCCTTGTTTTTAGTTTTTATTATTGGGCATACAACTTAATTCCTTTAAGAGGAAAAAATATTATCAAAGATATACATAAATACCCTAAAGAACCTATTAAAAAAAGGCATCAGCATCATTAAAACACAAAACACTAAAAAACATTAATGTATGATTCCAGTTGATCCTTGAGAGTTCATTCCTTAGTTGAAAGGTTTTGTCCCGTGAGTAAACTCGCTTCTTCACCGGTTGACTCCTTACAGGTGCTGGGTGGACAGTTGAGGAATTACTGGTGACATAGACCCTGAACCATAGCGCGTTGTGGTCTGAATATGGGAAATGTTCCACAAAAGAAAAATAGTTATGAAGTGGGATATTTGAAAAAACATTATCCAAACACGCATTAGAACGAGTAGGTTCAGAGTTATGACAATACATATTGAATTGTCTCAAAATATTTAGAAATTCTTTGACAGACCTTACATCTTTGGTTACATCAAACTGAGCATTAATGTCACCACCACACACCAGTCTATAATTAGCCCACTTATCAGTCAAAAATGTCAAGAGACTTTCAAGTTTTTCCAAAAAACAAACACTCATCACTTGCAGGAGTACGATACAAACTTATAACAATAATCTTGAGTTCGTCAAGCAATAAAGCACCATGCCTCAAAATGATTGTCAACATAAAAAGACACAATATCAATATTACAACATTTTAGCCTATTAGAAGCATAAATAAGTGTACCACCATAATTATTAACTTTTCTCTGATATATTGAAACTAAATTAAAGTGTTTTATGCTACAGGCATTAATTTCAGAACTGCTCAGCCAATGCTCGGATAAACAAATAATGTCACAGTTATTATTCATAATCACAGACTCAAGAGCGTTTAGCTTGCCAAGCAATCCGCCCTGAATGTTTAAAAATAAAAAGGACAAAGGAAAAACTGTTCAAAAAACTAGACTCAGAACTAGTTGTTCCCAAGCCTCCTGACCCAGGGCCTGTGTGTTAAGCTGTAGATTTCTTATAACATTGGGCTCAGTTCTTAATGTAGTCTTAGGTTCTACCGAAGAGGGGATCTTAGAGGACAAGAAGAGTTTCCCAGAGACATACATCCAACGTCTTTTTGTGACTTAAGAGCAGGACTAGAATTGTCCATCGGAATAAACTTAAGTTCAAAATCTTCTACCACCTTAATTATTTGATTAGACAACCATTTTTTCCCTCTAAGATTTAAAATGCATCCCATGCCTTGTATGAAGAGTCCTTTCAGCCTTACTAGCCTCTACTACAATCATATGTTATGCCTGTGTATTACACCTGATGTAACAGTACAGTGAGTGCTGTACTGAGAGATAGTGTAGCCTTGCTGCAATATGGTTGTAATTCAATTTTAGTTGAAATGTTTTAAAAAGTAGATATGACATCCTTTTTTGTCTGTTAGATGAACCAGAAAAATATATCTCATCAAAGGAATGATCACTTGGTCTACAATAAACTATTTAAATGCTCAAGTGGAAAATATAATGAATATAAAACTGTCTCAGCACTGTGTGTAAGGTCTAAAAGCATGACTTTTACCTGTAAGTGTGTGAGCAAGAGAACAAAGTTACAACTTCAAATACCCACTCTCCACTGTTCGTATGACAACAAAAGTGGAGAGAGAATGTACTCTATAGACATCACCTTGGTGTACCTCAGAAGACATTATCTATAGCTTACCTGATAATTGACCATTGAATCCCACTTGCTGTAGAATATTGCTGCAGGAGCGGTTACTTTGGAAAGATCATAGCCCATAGGAAACTGTTTGGTTATACTTTACCACGTTCTGCTCTGGGCCGTAATCGAAAGCACAGAATCTTCCTGCAGTAAAACATAATTTATCAAACAAAAACATGTTATGTGACATTTTAATTCCTTGATATTACACCTATGAGTGATTGGGAGCATCATATTTTCATTTGATCACCTTGCCTCTATGGTATTCCATTACAATCAACCCATAAAAATGAATAATGCTAGAGCAAAACAACTTTAACTGAATAAAAAATGCTGAAAAAATTCTTTATTCTGATATCCATGTGTGTTTGGATCAGTTTTTACTTTGAAATGATTACGCAAACTTTTGTGATAGACAAAATTAGCATTTTTCGCATAAACTTTCAACCCTCTAATTGGCTACCCAGTCAATTCTGTGTTAGCAAGCCCATGTTGGCCAATTTGAAAAAGGTTCTTATAAAATTTACATACCTTATGGAAAGGAACACTTATTATATATTTTGCACCAAAGTATCCTGAATTTGAATAATGAACTTGAACACATATTAGCACTCACATAAAACATTACCCCGAAAGAACTAATGGTGCACCTCAATTTTAGCACAAAACCACAAACATTGAATTTCCTCTTTGTAGACCAACAAAGATGTAGAAAGAAATACATAACTCAATAAGAAAATTGGAAACACTGTGTAAAAATACATAACATGCACATAAATAAAAAAATAATGCCTTACATACAAGCTCAACAATTGCTATATTGTAGTAATCCCAAAATTTATGTTCTCTTAGCTAAATGACAATTTATAAGTTTTAATAAAAAAGGATAAATAAAAAATGTTGATCTGCAAAATTACAATCAGTTTCATATAGATTTATATTTTATAGTTTATGTATTTTGGAAAAATTTTTACAAAATCGATAATTTTATCACATCGAGGAGAATCTACACTTTGCATTGATATATAATACATTTTGTAAATGCTTATTCTTACCTGAAACATTTAAGTAAAACACTACAGTGTTAATCAAATATTTTGTTATAAATTACGCAAAAGGATACTTGCAAGATAATATAAAAATCTAACACAATATATACATTATTTACTAAATATATCATTTAAATATGTAAATTGATGTCACAAATGTGAATAAATTTTTACTTTATAGCACACCAGTACATTACCTGAATTTGCCATCTGGAAATAATGGATGACAGTCTTTGTTGACCCTGGATGTGGATAATATTTGAATAAAGTTGGTACAAGCTCCTGAAAGAATTTTATTATTAGTAACACAGTTATAAAGTAAAAAATGATAAATATAAAAATAAATTTTCACTACTGTACTAAAGTAATGGTTAAAGATACCTTTTCAATTTGAAAGATGTTACTTTCAGCTGAGAAGATGATGGAAGTACAGAAAAACAACCCAACATTGCGAAGAGAACACAACCAAGACATCAGACGATGGAATAAATTCATTGTTCATGTTTGGTATTTTGTAGATTCTATAAATCTCTGCTATTTTCTGAAACCAAACTTAGGTTGTTTAAAATAATTCAATAATATTAATCTTAGCAGTAAAAACATTCAAAAGAAAAAGCATACAAATAATTCACGTTAAATGTACCAATAGGTTAGACCAGTTTGTCCACACCATATAACGGTCCAGAAGCCAATTGTTAATTTGGATTGTATAAAGCACATAAATTGATTTATATTGAAATCGATAAAGAAATTTTTCCTATGAAAGAAACTGATCGTTAGTTATGTTAGATTTGGTGGATATAAAAAGGAAGGGTATCAAAAGGGTTAAGAATATAAAGGAACATTTTTTCTCACATTTTATTTTTCCCAGCTTGATTACACAACCAACAGACTGTCAGACACATAAATAATAGTTATATCACTGTCCAGCCACTTAGATAAAGGAACTGAAAGTACACTTTAAGGGTCTGTATATGGTTAGCTGAAGCTGGTGCAAACATTTATTTACACGTTTGATGGTTGGTTTTATGTGATTCAAACTATTATTTCATGTTTTAACTCTTTTTGAGACCACTTTGGCACCCACTAAAAGTAGCATAGCTGATAATTCATTCCTTTCTTAGAGTAAATTTCTCTATCAATTTCAAGAAAAACCAGGTTTTGTGCTTATACTAAGCAAATTGGCTCTTGAACTATATTTTTCTAGAGATGTGGCTTGTGACATTTAGTTTTCATTACTTTGGGCTGTAAATGGTGAAAATTCAATCACAATTATTATTGTCAAAGCAATTTTCGAGAACATTTTTGTTGTTTGATAAAAATATGGTCTTTAATAAAAAACTAAAATGTTAAAAACTAGTGTACAACTATTTATTAATTGCACAAAACCCAAATTCTACCAAAACAAATTTGCTGGCCACTATTGGTACTAACATACACATACAAGAATGAAATAATGTAACAAATCATGTTTAGAGATCAATTTGAATACACGAGGGGAAGAGGAGATATGAGAGGTAAAAGATAACAGGTAAAAGGACAAACAAGGGTTAAAGAACCAATTGGAAAAAAGGAGCCTTATTTTTGTAGGGTATCAAATGTTCAAAGACTCTCAACTTAGTAAATTTGGTGAAAATATAATGAATTTAAAGGCAAAGAACAGTGACAAAAGGCAAAAAAAATCAACTTGTATTTAGGTGTCAAACGGTTTAGCAGTTGACTAGGGAGTTGAAGAACACAAATGATATAGAAAAATTAGTTATAGTAATGATACATACTAATGACCTATTATGAGACAATCATGTAAAAAATATCTATGATGGTTATGACAGACTACTACTTAACTTGAACTACAAAACTGTTACTTGAGAAGAGTGAAAACATAATTTTAGTGACGATTCCACTTATACCTAAATTGGGAGACAAGGATACATGTCACTTAAATAAACTCGAAAGAATTAATGATCATATATAAAAAGTAAAGAAAACAATGGAATGATTACAGTTTTAGAAATAGCAGAGAAATATTATAATCATTATGACCATAAAGATGTAATATAAAGTTATATGAGAAAGAAAATTATTATAAAGGAAAATGGTGTGAGGATTTGATACACTTAAATAAAGAAGGCTTGACAATCCTAGCAAATATAGGATTGTTTGTGTAAAAGACAAACTGAGAAGATAAAAGAAGAAATAAAAAATGAACAGATTTTTGAAAATATTAAAAATTGTGAGGTTAAGGAAAATGAGGACTTAAATAAATGTAAAAAATATGTTAATAAAAAATAAAGATATATTTTCAGATGAACAAGGCTGCATAAAAAATTATGGGGGATAATTAAATATAGTCGATGAGAAACCATTTGTGGAAAAATCGTATCTGGTATCTTATTCAAAGAGGGAAGGAGTAAGACAAGACAAGACAAGACAAGACAATTCTTTATTTTCACATTCATCAAGAAGGAAGTGGCGTCAAATACATATTATCTTAAAAAATTTTTCCCAGGTTTGTTGTCATTAGCTGCCTAGGTCTTCACATTCTCTGCGAGTCGGGCTCTCCAATTCAAGAATTCTTTTACTGAGTAAAAGGGTCTCTCTTGGAACCAGGAGTGCAGGCTTTTCTTCAACTTCCTTCCTTCCATTTTCTTCAGCTCATCAGGGAGATTATTGAAGAATTTTCCCCCAGCATAGGTTGGTTTTGTTTCAGAGAGAGTTAACTTGTGGATTGGCAAAGTAAAGTTATTGGCATGCCTAGTATTGTAAGAGTGAATGTCTTGGTGCTGTTGGACATTATGAGTTGTAGCTATCACAATACATTCTACAATATAAAGGCTGACTACTGTTGATAACCTCCACTCTTTGAATACCCCTCTACAGCTCTCTCTACATCCCAAGCCGGCCATGATTCTTAGAGCCTTTTTTTGAAGAATGAGGATTCGTTGGAGATTTCTTTCAGTTGAACCACCCCAAACCGCTAAGCCATATCTCATATGGCTTTCAAACAGAGCATGATAGGCTGTTATTGTGGCTTTTGTCGTGCTTATAGCTTTCGTCCTTTTTATGGCATAGATTGCTGAGCTAAGTTTAAGGAATAAGTTATTAATATGATTTAGCCATGAGAGTTTGTCATCAACAATGATTCCAAGATAATTAGTTGAGCTGACAGATTGAAGATTTGGTAGATCTGAAATGTCATCCTTCTTGTTCCCAAATGAAATTTGTTTCGTCTTTGATTCATTGAAAACCAGGTCATTGTTTCTACAATAGTCCATAGCAATGTTAACAGCAATGTATGAATTTATTTCTAGATTTTCCACTGAGCTATTGGCAGTTAATAGCATAGAATCGTCAGCATACATGACTAAATTACTGTATGAATGTAAAACGTTAGGAAAATCATTAGTAAATAATATAAAAAGTACAGGCCCCAACACAGATCCTTGCGGTACACCACATTCCATTGACAGGACCTCAGATCTAGAAATTGTAGTAATTCTTTTTATGGTCTGAGGTCACTTCTACAACCTGGCGTCTTCCTTCAAGGTATGCTGAGAAACCATGAAAGTGCTGTTCCTTGGATTCCTAGATGAAAAAGTTTTCTTATAATCAAGTCATGGCTTAGACAATCAAATGCCTTACTCAAGTCAAGTTGCACTCCCACTACATTATTTCCAGCCTCGATATTGTCCACAATGTGCTCCAACAGATCTACTATTGCAGTCATGGTGGATCGTCCCTTAATAAAACCATGCTGTTCCTCTGTCAAAAGGTTGTTCAGTTGAAGATGCTTGAAAAGTCTAGAGAGTACAATTTTCTCAATAATTTTGGATTCAGTTGGAATTAAAGATATTGGCCTAAAATTTTCTATGTGGTGTTTACTGGATTTTTTGTGAAGAGGGATAACTTTGGAAATTTTCATACTTGAGGGGAAAGTACCATGCAGAAGAGACAGTTGTGTGATATGAAAAATCGGTACCGCTACTTCATTTTTACAAAATTTTAGAATTTTTGAGGATATTTCATTTAAGCCAAAAGAGGATTTTGTTTTTTAGTGAGTCTATTACTTTTACTTATTTCTTCAATTGATGTGGGTTCCATAGAGGTCAGTGGCATTCCAACAGATGGGTTCTGAACAAATTGCATTGTTGGGTTGATGCACAGGTTCTGTTTGAGAGTTTCATCAGCAATAGTTGAGAAATAGTTGTTAAAATGGTTGGCTATATCTATCGTCAATTTTGTCTCCGTTTTTAACTATGAAGTCAAATCCAGAAATTGTGTCCTTGTGCTGATGATTTCTCTCGCTGTTTATGATCTCCCAAACAGCCTTTATTTTTGTTAGCAGCGTTGTCAATATGAGCAGCACTAGCCTCTTGTCTTAAGGTCCTTAGTTTTAAGTCGTAAGCCTTCTTTAGCTGCGTAGAAGTTTGTTTATCCTCTTGGCTGCCAGAAAGACAATATCTCTCATTTGCTTTAAGAAAATCTTTCTTTAAGCGGAGAGCTTCTTCGTCATAGCATGGTCGAGCTTTTGTTGCCACAACTCTGAATTTCTTGATTGGACAAGTGAGATCTAAAAAGTATGTTATTGTCTTCAAATATTGTCTGTAGGCCTCTTCCACACTATCTTGTTGAAGTACATTAGTCCAAGATTCCTCAGCCAAATATCGTTTGAGATTTGTTTAAGTTCTCTGGACTTACATGTCGATGAGAGGAGGTAGTGGTTTTTTTTGATTCAACAGACAGAGGCAGATAACAAAGTTGTCCGAAATGGTCACTTATACCAGTATGGAGAATTTTCACTTGAGATTCATCAATTTCAGCATTTGTGCAGATAGCATCTATGGAGGACTGATGACCTTGAAATACTCTGGTCGCCGAAAGTTGGAGTCGTGTCATGTTATGGGACAAAAGAAATTCATCAAACATAATAGTTTCCCTAGTAGGTCTTAAAATGTCAATATTTATATCCCCAATCAAAATAATTCTGCTGTGAGTCGGAATGTTATCCAGAAACTTTATGAAGGACCTCGATAGCTTCTGCTGTGATGTCAATCAGATTATTAGGAGGCCGATATACACCTATCATATAAAGTTGTTCTTTTCCAGAAAGTTTGATAGAGGCAACTGTTACTTCACAGACTAGGGGTTATACTGAGATGTTCCATTTCCAAACTTGTAGTTTCATTCTCTATTTTGTTACTTTTGTAAATTGCAAACCCCTCCTTTAATGTTATGCACTCTTCCAAATGCGGAGACCAGAGTATAACCATTTAATTGCGTATTTATGATGTTATTTGCATGTTGTCCGTGTTCTGTGACAACTACCAAATCTGGCTTGAGAGAGGATAATAAATGGTTTAATCTCTCCACCTTGAAAAAGCCAAGATGGCCGACAAGTAACATTCAAGTGAAAGTGACCTCTTAAAATAGTGCAGTATTAGTAGTGTTCTAACTAACAAATATTCACGAAAGTGCTCACAACATTGCAACTATGAATTTGTAAGTCAATTCCATCATAACTTGTGATAAATACTTACTTAATTCACCATAAAAAACAAAACATTCTCAAGCACGTTAAGAAGACCTTCAAAAACTTAAGACAATAAAGTAATTATTAACTATTATATCCCTTTCAACTATATATTGAAGCTCAGTCTATATTTTATTAAACAGACATTTAACTTTACTTACATATTTTCAACAATATCACCATTACAAACACTGGTTGACAAAAATCACCAAACCTGGTGTGACGTCACAACAGCCAACTCACTGCTGTTAGCTTCCAACACAACACCAACAGACAAACAACTCAAATAAGTGGAGCAGTGAGCGCCGAGAGCATCAACCTGCAGTGCTGACAGCAGCGTCTGCTGACAACTGACCTTCCACACCTGTCCCACAAACTGCCAGTGCTGTATCTAGTTGACCAAGTACCCTGCTGCAATATTCTTTCTACTTCATTTGACAATTTCTTTTAAAACACCTCATCTTTTTACATTGAAACAATAGGAATCAGACAAACCTAGCTGAAAAAACTGTATACCAGTTCGAAGATGGCGGACACTCAAGAATAACCAGGAAAGTGCTCCCCTTATTTGACATGGAATTTGATTAACCCTTAAAATCAAACAAAATTATACCCTTCTTAATATCGACCATAAGAGCCATATTGGCAGGCCATTTTATTGACAATCCATATTTTTTCATATTAAATGAGTCTATCTCAATTAATAGGACTTATTTTATGACAATAGGAATTAGCCAAACCTAGCTTTAAAAAACTGTTACAAAAAATAAAATTTAACAACAGGAACCAGGCAAACCTGGCTGAAAAAACTGTATCTTGCACTTTAACAAACTGACAATAGGAATCAGACAAACCCAGCTAAAAAAACTGTATTTTCCATTTTAACACTTTGACAATAGGAATCAGACAAACTCCCGTTGTCCAATTTTGGCATGATCACTGTTATTTCCACTGAATGAAATTTTCATTGACTAACATATCTATTGACAATCCTTACTCCCCTAGTTATTAGAACTCAGCATGCCTTCAAAATATCCATGTGGCGATTGTGACATAGGAGTAAGGTTTTCAGGAGTACAATGCACAGGCTCATGTAAAAGATGGTATCATGCTGGATGCCAAAATATTTTGGAGAAAACCCTGAAAAAATGGACTGCTCATGAAATTTCAGAATGGCAGTGCCTCAAATGCAAGGGAAGCCAATCTCCAAAGCTAGACAAAATAAACAGTGATCTAAGCCCAACAAAAAATCCAAGCATTTTTCCCACTACTTTTGGTAAACGTTCTGACCATAATAAAAATTTAGAAAACTCAAACTCCTTCCAAATCGATTCAAAATTAGAAGAAGTAAAGACAAAAGTTATGGACCACGGGATACTAAGAGATCAAGACTTGGAAACGTCTTTAACATTGGCCGCTGAAGCTGGAACTATTTTGTTGCAGGAGAATATAGAACTAAAGAACAACGTCCAAAATTGTAATAGCCAGATATCTGTACTTGAAATTAAAACACTAGGCTTGGAGGCAAAAATCGAGGAACTCACAGAATTGGAATCCAAACATGTTCAGAAAATTGAAACTCTCCTTAACAAACTAGAAGACCTAGAACAGCAACTCGAAAAATGTAAAAAGGATAAAATTGAAACAGCAAACTATTTTTGAGGAATATGACCTAAAACAAACCGAAATACTTAATAATTACGTTAATAAAATAAATGAACAGGAAAAAATAATTTTAAAATTAAAAAGGGTAGCAGAGGCCTCCCACATCCATGACTTAAAATCTTTCAATAGTAAAAATCCTGAAAAAATAAACACCACCTTGTCAAATCAGTCACAAGCCAACAGTCAGAAATGTATCTTTAAAATTCTATAGTGAAGCAGGAACACAAACACATGATGCCTCCACAACCCCAAACTCCTCTTCTTTCTTGATAGAGCTTACTCAGCTGAAGAAAAGGCAAGATGAAATGGAGCAAACAATCAAGATGCTACTAACATCATCAGCAAATTCCTTAAAAAAGCTTCCAGACAAAGAAAAATACACAGAGCAAAGCTCTAAGAAACGAAGAAGAAACACTTGTAGGGGTAAAAATGTGTTTTAGCATCTCCCTACAGGTTGCTAAGGCTAAGAACAATGCAAATAATGCAAACACAAATACCCTAACACACGACCTGAACCTGGAAACACGGGGCCACAAGACAGCCGAAAGTATCAAACCATCTCATTTGACAAAATCTCTCAGTGACAAAATCTTAAGTGGTGCCACCGATCAACTGGTAGAGAACAGCCAAGACACCATAGATAGAGATAGCCAAACATCAACAAATGCATCGCCCGCTTACAAAACTTCTACAGAGAACCCCAAACCACTGACAGAGAACTACAACACAAATACAACGGAGGGAGACAGACAAACCCTGACAAAAAAACTGAAGATAAGTGAGTCAGACCAACTGACAACTAACAGCCAAGCAAACATAACCGAGGGAGACAGACAAACCCTGACTAAAAAACTGACTATTTATAAAACCTTGACAAAGACTTCAAATGAGCTGACATCGACTGCACAAATGGACACAATAGCAAAAGGGGAACCAAATCTCTTGACCAAATTGACTGAAAGCAGACCAAAAATTACAGACAAAATGCTCAATGACTCACTTAGTGATGATGATGAAACGGAATCATCCGAAACAAGATCGCTGACCGGAAAATACATCTCAAACTCATCAATCAACACCAACACTGGCCGCATCTCCTACTTAAACCAAGAGGATAATGCTAAACTTAAAGCAGTAAAAGCATTTGCTTTCCCCCCAGAGGAAACCCCCATATTGACTACTCAATACATATCTGACTCAGACCTGCCACAAACCTGTGGAATATATTTCCTCGATACAGATCATGCAGATTCTTTTAGACCCTCATCCCTCTCACAAACAGAACTCACTAAAATTACCCACAGGCTTAAAAATAAAGACACATCTTTCAATAACTTTATCACAACACTAGACGAGCAGGGAAAAGTACACATTGTAATATGCTTCTCGACAAAACAAAAGAACTGGAAGAAGAAACTGTTTCGCTTTTTAGAACTAGCAAATGACTGTATAAAGTTCTCCGTACTCTTCTCAATACAACTGGAAGAAATCTTGGAAGTGATACAACTAAGCCAATCCAGTATTAGAGAACTTCTTCAGGTCATTCTCCAATACTCAAGTAACGCATACCTACACCGTCTGCGCCTATACACACAAGACAAGAAGCTCAAAAAAGTCATAGACGATATCCTGGACGACACAGCTGACAAGAGTCAAAGAAAAATCGCAAGACTCTCTCCAAAGACAGACGAGCCAGTATACAGCACTTGGAGAACAGCTCAAGGATCTCTTCCACAACCAAACACATACAAAACTCCTAATCCAGCAACATCAAATCGAGTCGACTACATGCATGCTGCCATGGAAGAACAGAAAGAACTGTGGAGATCAAAAGAAAGGGAAATACTTGAAGACCTGAGTGCAGTATACAAAGAATATGATGTAAGCCATCTATACAAAGAATCTGTTACCCTGCAAAATTTCTGTGAAAAAACAAACAATAACTACGCCATTATTAACCTACAAACGGGGGTGGGAAAACTTCCTAACTGAAACAGATTCAAGAAAATCCTACCAATTTGGAGTTGATGGGGCGTGACTCGTAAAGCTCTTGAGAAATGAGCAAAACAAATACACAGCCAGCCCAGACAGTGCTCTCACCAATAACAACATACTAACATCTGACGACACATACATCCTAAATGACCTTAGACTCTACAACAGTGTTAAGAACACAGATATCCCCCACAACCCCTGATATCAGACTTAACCTTGTTCAAGGAGTACCAGGATGTGGAAAAACAACTTTTATACTTAAACAACTGCAGACCTGGCGATCTCGTTTTTGTTCCCAACCAGAGATGCAGCCCTGGATTTCCGCAAACGCTACAATGACTTACATCCAGACCAGAGCAAATATGCCAATGACTCCTTCCGAACAGTTCATTCATTTCTGATTAACTCCACACTTCATCTACAGCAAGGAAATAGATATGAAAGACTTATCATCGATGAAGCACTCATGTTACATGCTGGAGAGATCCTGTTCGCAGCCAACCTCGCTAAAGTGCCTGAAGTGATGCTCATTGGGGACACTAATCAAATCCCATACATAAACAGAACAAACCATGAAGTCAAGTTCTACAAAATTACAGACATAGCGACTATCTCAAAAGTGCTCAACATATCCTTCAGATGCACTAGAACAACCACAGCCCTTCTCTCAAACTACTACAGCCAGGGAATGAAGACAACAAGTCAGGCTGAAATGGAACTGAGTCTCATAACAGCGGATAACCTCAAAAACCTCCATAAAATCCTAGAAAAAGACAAATACACGTGCCTTGTCTTTAAACAATCAGAAAAACGTGAATTGACTGCACTCGGCTACAAAACAGCAACAATCCATGAATTCCAAGGAAGACAGGCCAAAGACATAGCACTAATACGCACTTCCAGCAAACCAGAAGACATATATGACTCACTTCCTCACTGCCTAGTAGCAATAACAAGACATACCAATTCCTTCATATACATCACACCAACTAGAAAGGACACACTAAGCAAATGGATTATTAAGGCAAACACTTTTAACTCAGCTCAACTGATAGACTTCTTTATAGATATCCCTTACGTACAACGTACGTCCAAGGAAAGAAACAACCCACACCTACAATCCCAAACTGACCAAGAAAACCTTAGCAAGGCATAGTGTAGAGCACCCCTTGGAAAATACACCACAAGCCCATTTTTTAGCCACAAGCCAGTTTCCTGTAGAAAAAAAAAAACACAAACGCAAATCCTCAACACAAATCTTCCTGAATTCATGCCTCAAAAAAGCCAAGAGCAAACTAAAAGTACGAGACCCCCTCAACAAAACACTCAGACATCTCGTAACCACCACAAAATCACCCTCATACATCAAAACATAAATTGGCTCTCAAACAAATTAGATAGGCTGGCCCATTTCCTGAATGAACAACGCCCAGACCTCATAATAATAACAGAACATGGCATCCCTGAGGAAAATCTACAAAACATGTGCTTGGAGGGGTACTCCCTGGTCGGAGGCTTCACAAGGAAAGCCCACAAAAAAGGGGGAGTACTAGGGTATGCCAAAAAAGGACTAGAAAATCAAATAATACTCTTGAATACAAGCGGACCGAGTCTGAATTGATTTGTGAAACAGCTTTATTTCAAATAACACTAAAGAAGGAAGTAGTCAAAGTACTTGGAGTCTACAGACCACCAAGTGCAAACCTGAACAACGCAATTGACATTCTACTTGACCAACTTGAAAGAGCACTGCAAACGAAAACTAAAACAATCCTAATGGGAGATGTAAATGTTGACAACCTTGTGGCAAACAGTGACAACAGCAAGCTCGAAGAACTCCTCTCCTCCTTTGACATAATCAGAGAGAGTTTACCACCTACACGAATCACTGCTGAATCTGCAAAATCTATTGACTGGATCTGTACAAACATAGACACACAACTAATCCAAACAGCAGTAATTACCATCGGGACTCTCTGATCACACGGCGCAAAAAAATTACAGTTCAAACAGAGAGAAACCATCTCCCACTGGAAAATGAGAAGAAGAGAATATTCAACAAAAAGTCTACAGATCGATTCAAATCAAGCCTACAGTGCCAAAACTGGGATAACGTACTCTTAACAGCCGACGCCAACCAGGCCTTACAATAGTTTTCATGAAATCCTACAAGTAACATTGAATAATACCTGCCCACTAACAACAACAAGAAGAAGACCACTTAACAAGAGAACTCATTGGAATGACGAGTGCACAAGGCTGAAAAAAGCATACATCCAAGCACTGGAAAGAGAACAATGTACAGGGAGAGCTGAGGACAAGATCGAAACAGCAGCAAGGAAAAAAGAGTATGACCTAAGACTCAAGCTCCTCAAACGAGAGCAAACAGCTGCTCACATAGAACAGGCTGACAACAAGCCTAAAGCTCTGTGGCAAATTATAAATAATGAGCGAAACGCAAAACCTAACACAACCAGAGAATGGAAACTACAACTCGACAATGGAACAACCCAAGACCCAACAGACATTGCAAACTGCTTCAATAACTTTTTTTGCCACAGTAGCGGAAAGAACACTCCAAACCCACCATAACAGGCTTAACACCCCACAAAACGAAGACCCATTGCCAGAAGTAAATTATGAATTGCAATTTCTACCAGTAACCCACAATGACATAAAAAATGCCATTAACTCCCTGAAGCCAAAAAACTTCCTCGGGTATAGATGAAATATCAGCAAAACTGACGAAAATCTGTGTAGAAGAATTAACCATCCCTCTGGCAGATATCACAAACAAATCCCTCCAACAAGGAATCTTCCCAGATCTACTAAAAACCGCTAAAGTCCTATCCAAAATACAAAAATGGCGAAACTACCAACACTAGTAGCTACAGACCCATCTCACTTATCCCGACTTTCTCTAAAATAATAGAAAAGGTAGTCCTCGACAGGCTACTCCTCCACCTAGAAGAGAATAACCTCCTCACAGGCCAACAACACGGTTTCCTAAAGGGGAGGTCAACCGCTACTGCCCTGATACAACTTGTAGAAACATGTAATCGACGAACTAGAAGAGGGAAACACTGTAACAAGTTTTTTCTTAGATTTCAGTAAAGCCTTTGATTGTCTCAGTCATAACAGACTACTCACAAAGTTAAACACCCTTGGAGTGACTGGGACAGAGGCTAAGTGGTTCTACAGCTACTTATATGACAGGAAACAGCTTGTGGAGATACAATACACAGAAAATGGCATCAAACAAAAAATCAAATCTGAACCCACCACTGCGCAACGAGGAGTCCCACAAGGTTCAGTCCTGGGCCCTGTGCTGTACCTCCTCTTCACTAACGACCTTCCTGCCTGTTTGGAGGACAACTGCCATACAGTAATGTACGCCGACGACACAGTGCTCACACTGGCCAATAGATCAGCAGAAAACACTTACCAGAAACATACACACCACCCTCAACACTACTAGACTATATTGCACCACAAACGAACTGGTCCTGAACGAAAAAGAAAACAGTCCAGCTAAATTTTACCACAAAAAATAAGAACAACACCAACATAGCATTACCGGGCATAGAATCCAAAAAATAACACCAAACACCTTGGGGTAACTATAGACTCCAACCTGGCCTGGACAGCCCACATAGATCACCTCTGCAAGAAGCTCGCCTCCAGCACCTATGTCATAAGGAGGTTAAAACAAATAAGTAGCCTGGAAACAGCAAAAACAGCATATTTTTCTTTATTTGAATCCCACCTCAGGTATGGCATAGCAACCTGGGGGGGAACAATTAATGCCAACATGGAAAGGCTCTTCATACAACAAAAAAGAGCAATAAGGTGTCTTGCAGACATTGCCCCACAAGAAAGCTGTCGAGATGCCTTTAAGGAGCTCAAGATCCTCACAGTTGTGTCACTCCATATTCGAGAAGTTGTCCTACATGCAGTCACCACAGCACAGACCAGACACAGAGACATACACTGCCACAACACTAGACATGCTGCGAACTTCACACTACCACCTCACCACCTCAGTCTATATGGGAAGAAGCCATCATATAAAGGTGCAGTCTATTTCAACCATCTGCCAGAACATCTCAAGAAAGAACCAATCAAGAGGCTCAAGAATCAACTAACCATATGGCTGCAAGAAAATCCTTACTACACAGAAAAAGAATTTTTTAACACCTGAACCTGTTTTTTAAAACACTTTGTATTGACACAATGTACTGTTCTCTACGAATATGTCATTAAAAGAATATTGTCTATTGTCTATTGTCTATTGTCTATTGTTACTGATGCGGTCGACATTTTGATGGAAAATCGACAATATGTTTTCTCCATCCAAACCAGGCCTTTGAGTGTTAATTGTTATTCTTTGGCCTTTTTCAGGTGGCTGTCCTCTAAAAAAAAGGACCTGTTGAGGAGGTTGCCATCTGTGTGCAAGGTTCATCTGAAGGGTTAGGTTTCAGAGTGCTTTGGCAGCAATTCTAATTCAATAGCACTACTTTTATAGCTCTCATTGATTTTTTTGTAGAATTCTATGTGCTTTACGAAGAATTCTTCTAGAGCTTCATTGTGACTGCGGACTTTTGCAGTTATTGGCGGTTTCTTTGCCAGCACTTTTATTTTTGGATTCACACCCCCTTGCCTGTCCTTATTAGCTGTAAATCTTGCTACCTGTAAGGAAACACTGAAAACGTTGTTTCTTTTATTGTTAGTAGAAGGTTTTTTCAACTCGCTCAGTTTTTGACCGCAGGTTTGTCTGGCTCCTGGGGTCGATGTTGGGTAGTCTTTGGTCATCGTGCTTCTGTTCAGTTTTTGACGGCAGGTTTGTCTGGCTCCTGGGGTTGATGTTGGATAGGCGTTAGTCAATGTACTTTCGTTCAGTTTTTGTCTGCAGGTTTGTCTGGCTCCTGGGGTCGAAGTCAGTGATTCATTTGTCCCGGGGTTAGTCAGGTCATAATTTAAATTTTGAGTGCAGATAGGTTTAATCTCCACAGGTAAATGATCCAAATTGCTGAGCTGTTTTGTTTGATTAGTAGACAACTGTTGAAGCTGTGAAGGACAATGCTATCATCATATTTTCCATATTTTCTTGTTTTTTATTTATGTTTAGGATTTGGAGCAGCAGATATGGAGAGGCTGTTGCAGATGAGGGATCATTCTCGATGCCTTGGGTCTGAGAAGCGGTACTGATGGTTGATTTGGACATATTGATGTTGATTTGATTTTCAAATTTAACGTGCAGGGTTTTTATTATTTTGTCTTTCTCATTCATCTTACAAATGTAATCATCAATTATTTGCCCCATTTTACACTCATGTCTCATCAAAGGTATCTTGGTTTTTTCCGTCGCAGTTGGGTTTCTCTATCAAGTGAAGTTTGCATATCGTCTAGACAGCGTTGTAGTGCTTCTAGTCTCTCTGTGTATCTTTCTTTTTCATTATTAAGTTCTTCAATCTGTTCTTCACAGCTAGCAAGTTCAGCTTTGAGTCTGATGTTTTGTTCTTTTCAAGGTATTATTCTCGTTGAGTAGTACAGAGCCTATTTTTGCAGCCATTTCAAGCATTCCCTCTTCACTGGCTGTGTTTTCAAAAAAGTTGTTCTCAATTAGGCTATGTTCAAGTTCTTTAATAGAAATGTTTGGAGAATCAGAACCATTGTTCATGTTTGTGTTACAGGGGGAAGCTTATATTTGAATCAGCTGTCACTTGAGAAAGTAGGTTTGAAGAGTCTGTATTACATTTGTTGCATTTTCCAGTCATTTTATTTTATTGAAGGACATTTTTTTAAGAGTTTTTTCACTGATATTCTGACAGCCAGCATGATACCACAATTCACATGTACCAGTGCACTTTAATCCTGAGTATTTTACTCCTATTGAGCATATACCACAGGGATATTTTTGATGGCATTCTTAAGAGTATCAGTAATTAAAAAAAGGTCAGGTATAAGGAATTTGCACTGTAAAATTTAGATTGATTTAAGGTAGTCAATAACCATGTCAAAAATGTAAGATACTGTAGACCAGTGTATTACTAGACACGGGTACTCAGTGGCAACTACTCAATTCATCACCACTGAGACACCTTGTCAAGTTAATTGGCAGACTTCTAGTGGTCAGAATTAGTCAGAAGTTGAAAATAAATGTGTTTGATTTATGGGTAATCAATTCCTTGTCAGCCAGATAGAAGCAGTACAGTGTTAGTTGTACTGCAGTCAGCTAAAAGGTGTTGTCGTAGCATAAGCACTGCTGACGCGGTATTCTGGGTCAGCGGCCTCGTCACATATGGTGTAGCACTGCTGATGCGGTATTTGGGTCAGCGGCCTTGTCACATATGGTGTTGTGTAGCGCCTGTGAGGTTGTCTTGATAGTGGTAAAATAATCGTGTTTAGTCGCTTATGTGTTTGACATCACTTAATTAAAACTACGCTATTTGTAATTTATGCAGAGATTTGTGCTTTTGCTACTCTCAGGAGTGGTATATTCTTGAAGTTGGATATGAGTTTCATGTGAAATTGCTGCCTCTTAATGTAGGTCAGCTCTGTGGTATTAGTTTTTTCAATGTATTCTTGCTTTATCTTTTATATTTGTATTATATTATAGTTGTAACACTTACAGTTGCTGTTGAAGTTGTGGTGGTGAGTGAGTATTTAGTAAGCAATTTGTTGGGTTTACCTACTAATAAACTGCACTAATATGAGGAGCACTTTCACAGTGAATGTTAAGTGTCAGCCATTTTGTTTTTTTTTTCAGAACGAAAGAAACGAGTAACGAAAGAAATAGATAATATGTTAAAGGGATATATAATTGAAGAATCGGATAGCTCATACTCCAACCCATTAGTAAATGTGTGGTAAAATAGGATTTGTCATTGATAATATGCCTGGATAGTAGAAATTTGAATCAAACATATAATACTAGGCCGAAAATCACCAATAAATATAGATGACGTATTAAAAAGAATCATAGGAATTAAATACTTGACAACACTGGATTTATCCCAAGGATTCTTACAAACCCAGCTAAATAAAGAATCCAGAAAATATTTAGGTACCAGTAGGTAGGTGTATGAAAGGGCTTATCATATCATACGCTATATCATACGCTGCTACCACACTTCTAGGTATAACTCACCTGAAACCATTGCCAGTGAGGAGCTGCAAATCTGGACAAAACTTGTTGTGTACTTCATACGAGCAGTCGGAGCGAAGAACACCATACAACCTAGTCTTTGGTTATATTGGGGCCGCAGGGCCACTCCTCCCAGCACAACATTGGCTGCCATAGACATTCCTATTGTAGACACTTTACGGGTCCCTGTGGTGGCTAGCACATAATCCATGATAGCTGGGAAGTCATACCGTGCATTTTCATCCCAACTGGACAACAAGAAGAATTTGTTAGGTTTTGAATAGTTTGAACACAAGGTAAATTCTAAAGGGTTTGATAATGTAAACTCTGTTAATATTAGACATACAGTTATGTTCAAATACATGAATATTATTTAGATTACCAAACTGTGCTCCATTAAAATGTTTGAGATACTCTTAACACAATTTAAAAAATAATCATTTTTGTATGCTAATTAAATATGTTAAAAGATATTCCATTTTTGTGCCCCATATATAGGATGTTCATAATTTATTGGACAAAACTATTTTTGTGTAAAATACAAAAAATTGTAATAAAAATGTATAACTTTAGTTTTATTACAATTTAAAAATCAATTTGTGATGTTATAAATATTGTTCTTCTTCTCCTTTAAGGAGTGGCCTATTGTCATACACTTAAGGCTCAAGGGATTTTTACGGTTTCAGCAGCTTTACAAACCACAGAGAACAACCGATCAGGTCCTCCTGGGGAAATCATCACCTTTGTCCAGACTACCAAAACTGGCATAGCACTCCCTTGCTATTCCAAGACAGTCAAAAAGCAGGTGTTCAGCAGTTTCCCCCTGCTTATCACACATTCTACACATCCTCTTGAAAATGCCGACTCTGTGAAGATGCTTCCTCAGGTGACCATGTCTCTGTAATTACATCCACAACTCGGGAAGACATTGGTTCTACTTAGATGCCATCCTGGGGGAAGGTGACTGTTGGACCAATCTGCTCATTCTCAGACCTGGATGCAACCTCCACCTTCTCTCATGTTCAGCGTGAACCCACTACGAGATCAAAGGATTCACACCTAGACATACCACAGAAAGGTTGAAGCCCCTGTCATGTTGGACGCTGAATGAACCTAAGTTGGCTAGGGCATCAGCTATTTTCATTCTCAGAGAACCCCTCATGACCAGGAACCCAACAGTCACATTGAGTCACATTGTTGATTATACCAAGGGAAGAGACGACTTGATAGCAATCATAGACAAGTTTGGAGTTGTACACACAAGAGTCCAATGCCTTTAATGTTGCCTGGCTATCTGTGAAAATTCGAATCGTCTTACTCCTATTAATACCGCAGACTAAGATTCTCTCACAAGCACATTCCATAATGGCTATGACTTCTGCCTGAAAAAGTGTGGTTTTAGAACCCATAGGGACCACCAGCTCCTGGCCTCCATTTCTGGCCAACAGACGACAGCCCCAAACATTAATGCAGGTTTGATAATGGAGACATAAAGTCAATACCAAAGACTCAGCTTAAGACCCTAAGCACATGTCTGCATAGCATCAAATACCACTTCCCTTTGACAACAATCCTAACCAGATGGTCTTCAGTTCAGGACTCTGTCAAGGATGACACCCAGGTACTATACTTTAGACTTTATCTCAATGGAAGAGCCTTTCAATAAAAATGGATTAATAGGTTCCAACTGACACCTTCTTGTAAAGGCAATCCACGGCAGCCTTGGTGGGGTTGAGACTAAGACACATCCCATCACACCAGTTTCTCACCATTTTCACAGCACCATTGGTCAATTCCATAACTGTTGTGTTGAATTTGCCACTCACAAGAATAAAAATGTCATCTCCATACCCTTGTGCGAAGACACACCACTGTTGTTCAAAGACACTAGCTGGTCGTCTATAAGCGGAGAAAGGATGAAACTCTGGGAACAGCCCCTCATAGTCCTTGCACTAATGCTCGCTCCCATAAGAGTCATAGTAACCACCCTGATTCGTGAGTAGGGCCCTTATCCAGTCACATATTTGACCATCAATACTACATCTCAAGACCACATTGACAATCACCTGAGTGCCTGTTTTGTCAAAAGCTCCTTCGATATCCAGAAAAAACCTATGGCTATATATTTTACTGCTAGCGCCTTCTCAATCCTACCAATTGATGCAAGGCTAAGTCACATGATCTTCATAGAGTGCTGCTTTGGATGTAGAGGCCCAGGAGAGATCCCTTCCAAACAAACCTTGCTATCATCTTCTCCATGGTTTTGAGAAGAAAGGAGAACAGATATATCGGCCTACAGAACAAGCCAATCTAGGCTAGACCTCTCCTGCTTTGGTATAAACGTCACTTTGTATACTTTCCAGGACAGAGGAATGTACCTGAGGGCCCCAAAGGTCTGGAACTCTTAGTCAATGGTAGTTGAGCATGATGAACAGGCAGAGACATCCAAAGCCAAAACTGCCGGATTCAACTGCCTGCTGTAACCTTTATAGATCAAGATCTGTTAAAAAAAATATTGAGCATTTATATTAAATAAATATTGTTGAATATAAGCTAGTTTTATTGAAAACAATATTTCTATTTCTGTTTTTCCTGAAACTTTAAAATTACCTATCTCTTATCTTTAATTATTACTTTATCCATCATTATTATATTCAATGAAGAATCAGTTCTCCTTTTTATTCTTACCTTTTATTTACTTTGATAAGGAAAGATCATGGTTTTAAATATGTAAAATACTCCTGACTCCTTATTTTATTAATTACCTGAAGTCCCAAGGGTTGTTCTTGGTAACATTTACTGTGATTGGGTTATCAGTACTGCCCCGCAGATTAGGCAGCCAAACGTCAAATCCTGCCTCAGACAGCTGATAGCCTACAACCAAGACAAGTGTGTTAATGTGGTACTGATCTATATATAAAACTGATAGTTTCATCATACTATTGTGCTTGTATATACAATTACTTACAATACTTGTATGTATATTGGAGGTAAAAAAAACATGATTTCTTAATTTTTAAATACAGATTTGTTTTAAAGAATTAATTTTGGTTTTTAAAAGATATAAACTGGAATGTTAATCTAGTGGAAAGTTAGTTTTTAAATCTTGTAAAGTAAAATTTATTTTAACCTTTACTTAACAATTGTTCCACAGAGGTGTATATTATGGATCTGATTTTTATAGATAGCTCCTCTATAGATAATTTAAAATTGTATTTCCTTTTTAAGGAGAGTACCATTGATGTCCTGTGAAAATTGTGATTCTCTAATGATTGTGGAGGTAAAATGGCAATTGAAAGAAAGACTAAAGACTAACTTTCTTTCTCTATACAATTCTTACAGAGAAAGAACAGCCATTTCAAAAAGTTTAATTTTATAATCAAATTTATGTCATTATTTTCTTTATTTTTTAAATAATTAAAAAATCAGTTTTGTACCCAAATTAGTTATTTCTCTGTTGGCCACTAATTTGTATTGTAATGTGAAGTTTGTCATATTATGATGATTTAAATATCAATTGGAAAAAATGCTGTTGAGGTAGATTCTTTTTTCAATTTACTGCGCTTCCATATCATGTATTGTTTGAATCTAGAAAACACGAGGGATGAGGCATGCCTTAATAATATAGATACTAATGTAAAAAAGTTACTGTAACTTGTAATGTTAAGGAAACCTGTTATTTATCAGACCATACAGCAGTTAACGCAAATTTTCACACAATTGGTGCTCCAAACTCAGTCATAAAAAAATGAATTTTAACCATAACAATTAGGACGGTAACACCGCATGCTACTGAAAATTTCAAGGAAACACTTGACCAAGTAGACTGGTCATAGCTACTAAGTGTTGCTCAAGTAGATACGGTATTTGATTATTTTAACTTTGTTTTGACAAGCACTTTTAATGTGTTCTGCCCTATTAAAGATATTAAGTTTAAAATAGTGACAATACTAATAGGTTAATTAGTAAATGGTATACAAAAGAATTGGAAAATATGGGTAAGCTTAAGAACAGTAAAGGTACAATAATTCATGAACTACAATATAAAAATGTGTACACAAGAACAAAAAAATCTGTATGGATCTAAAATTAAATTAGAGAAAACATTATTCAATGAGAAATATATTATGAATTCAAAAAATAAATGAAAAGCTGCCTGGAAAATAATTAACTCAGAAAAGAAGGTTGAAGAAAAAATCAATTTTTAGTAAAATAAGTTAGTTTTGAATCAAAGAACAGTTGTAAAGCTGTTTCATTGTAAATAATCTCTTTTGTCCGAACCAATTTGGTTTTCTTTGTGGATGGTGAAGATCAAATCGTTGATTGGGGGTCAACTGATTCAGTTACTGCCAAAGAAGGATTTGCTGAGGAAACTATGTAAACATAAAGAAAAAAATGGTGATATTATTTTTCTAAAGTGTTTTTCCTGCTCGTCATTGTGCCGGAATGTTTCAAGGATATATATATATATATACCTTCCACACTTTCTTCCAGATCATGTACAAAGTTTTTACATTGATAGTAGTGCCTCCCAGAGATAGATTCTTTCTAAACTTTTGCAAGTCTTAAATGTTAAGATCTCAATCTTGTATGTTGAAACTCTTGATTCCAACAATTGGTGGTTTTGTTTTATTGTTACCCTCTTCTATTCCAGAAGATAAATTATCAATCTTGTCAACCTTGTCTAGTTTTTGGAGTAAGAGATGGAATTTGCTGGCAATCTTGTTAAGCCGTGAGGTCAGTTTTGAAGAGAAAATAGGAAACTATGTTGGTAATGTGGTGCAGTCAGTTAATCACAGTTTCACAATTTTTGTGTATTAGCAGTGATATTATTATACTTTGGTATTTAGACTTCAACTTTGAAGTCACAACAACACATACAGGATGAAACCATCTCATATAATTATCAACACATTCCACACCCTTATTCAGTACTCTTTTGAAGCAAAACAGCACAAACACATTCACCTGATATGATGTCTGCCATCATTCATAAAGTCCAAAGCGCTTTATTAAGTAGTTTGATTACTATACAGAATATTATTACACTTTAATTAAAAGAAGTTGAAAACGTGCAATATAACATTACTAAACAAGTAAAGTTTTGTTTTGTTGTTGAAGTTGTAGGATTCATTTGAACCATTTACATATCATGTATATATTTAGATACATAATCCTGATTGTTTCAAGGATTGACTGTGTGAAATAAACACTATATACTACCTAGTAAATACTTAAAAGATTTACTCTAAGTAAAATTAAACGTTAAAACTCTAATTAATAGTTAATTATAATTAATAATAAACAAAATATGTTCAAAGGTATTTTAAAGTAACATTTTAACCAAAGCAAGTTGTTTACACATTAACTGAGCTATCACCATCCCAAAATATGTTGAATTCAGAAGATTTATGATATTTGATTTAAAGTACTTCATTATATTTTATGACTATCTCTTCAATCTCAATGTTAATCAAATGAATGATTACCGAATCCCATTTTTCGGCCTCTGATGACCATGTCAAGGGAGCTTGCAAAGAGACCATGGATATAGATGACAACTCTCTGTTCCCGTATGGAGGCTAGTGGAGGTATACGATGGAGGACTATCAAGTATCCATCCTCTGTAACAGTGCGATGCTCTTCTACTGGGAATCCAGCTGACTTTGCCAGCTCTATCTGTAAACATTTTGTTAGTATAAATCTTTTACTTGATAGGTAAATAAATATTGTATTTAAAGCATTCTTCAAAGTATAACTCGATTTTACAAGAAAACTCATATTAAATCTTACATAACTAAAAAATATAATACACAAGCACTAGAAACAAACACAAACTTTGTCGATTCACCACATTCCCTTCTATGAGAAGAAACCGTGCTACACAGGAGCCAGGCAGTTCAACTTCCTACCTGAAGAGTTAAAAAGAATTCATGAAGAAAAAAACCTTCAAGAAGCATCTCATTGAGTGGTTGCTGGAGCACCACACCTCCTACACCATGTAAGAATTTGTCAACTGGAGGGACAACCAGACTAGACTAACTTCACTTGGTTTTAAATTTATATACATTTTAATCAAGACAAATTATAATTGAACTTTTTTAATCATTTATGTAAAACTGTTGATACATTTACTGTTACCAAAGAATATGTAAATAAATAAGTCTGTCTATTGTCTGTAGTCAAGACAAACAAATAATAAAATATAAACACTTATGGCAGAGCTTTGGAACAAATATTAATTGAGAACTAAGACCTATGAGATGAAAAATCATTAAACTCTCTATTAATAAAGGCAGTAAAGCTTGTAAACTCTACAGCAGGTGGCCAAGAGTTGTACATTTAGGGTCTAAAAGACACAAAATCTCTCCTACCCAATTCAAGCTGTACCCAGAGAACCTACAGAAGGCCAATCTGTTGAGTACTGAAATTACCTCATTTCTAAAATAAGATTTCTCTTTAGATACAAATGGTTCTAGTTAACAAAGCCTTGAGCATCAAAAGTACAGTCTGAACAAGGTACAAAATAAAATATATAAAAAAGTATTAAAAAGGTTTATTATTGTATATTTGTTATTTTCTCTTTAACAAGACAATTATATTAGGTGTCATCACTTTGAAAAACATATGATAAGCAAAAAATATAAATAAAAACAATTTTCAAAATCTTAAAAGTTCTATATTGTTTTGAGGCAACTTGAACGTATTAAATAATCTGTTATAGTCGTAACAGCTGGAACCTATTACCAATCATTCATTACCCATTCATCTAACAGTGGTTGTTTCCTGATTGATGAGCTCAAGGATAGATGAGCTACTCAAGCATGCACAGGTCAACTGCTGGTACCTGATATACAATCCTATCACATTCAGACTTCCTGCTATCTCAGGGCCTGGACTGGCCCAGGGAAGGGGGCAGGCAGAAGAAGAAACACCAGATGTCCTTGTGGGGTCAAGGAACCTCAACCTGTCTGCATTGGAATTTTTTAAACGTTTTACAACCCAAAAACCTGTCCTCTGATGAACTTGCCCAAGATGTTTTGTGTTACAGTTTGGTGAAATTAATCTGAGTCATACTTGACGGGCTTTATTAACAATTTATGAGTTCTGCACAAACTCATTGAAAATTTGAAAACAAAATTATATTGTAACTTTTAAATAAAATGTAATACAATTTTAGTTAATAATGTTATTTTGCAGTAATTTAAAATTTAATAAATAAACACGTTGATAGTTTAAATTACATTTTTATAGTTTTCTATGCAGCATAGGAAAAAAATTCTAGTCAGTCAAGAATGCATATCATTTTTGTAAAAAGTCATCTTCTAATTTCTAAATAATAATCAAATAAATGGTTTAATACTTAATTAAAAGCAGTAGTCAAAATATCTATCTTATATTTTGCCATCTAGATCAAAAACATTCTATGGTGAAAGATTAATTCTAACGATTATTTGAAATTGAAAAAAAAAAAACTATTATCTTATCCATGGTTTCTTTAAAAACATACTTTTATTGACAATTGAAGGTTTGAAAGGTATTCCTTATCCATGGTATCAGAAACTTAGATCTTTAACAGTGAATCGTTAACTCTGAAAGCCCCAATACAAAGCATTTATTTTACTACAGAGTGGTTCTGAACCTGTCTAAAACCTCTTAGAAATGTGTTTTATAGTTCAAAATATGACATATTATGCTAGTCATAATTGCTTCTATTTATAGATCCAAAAATGCTTCCCAGTATGTTCTGGGCTCCAAAATTAAACAACAAAAATAGCGTTCATTACTAATACATACCCTATTAATAAAGTGAAACTTTATAAACTAGGTGTCTGGGGCATTTTTATGAGCAAAATAGATTTGGGTCATAAAAAAATCACTCCAATTTGATATGGGTTTGGATATTATTTTTGTCAATTTAAAGGGAAAAAAGCAACACTAAAATGTGAGAGTGTACTTTTTATTGTAATGCTTTGTAAGAACTTTTGTACTTTTATTTTGTATGATAAACCATTAATGAAGAAATAGAATTTGGACTTGAACATCCCCTCTTAGATTATAGTGCATACCTATAAGGCATGGCAAAGAATGTAATAGTAATGTGAACAATAAAATAAAACAAACAGTTTTTTTACATTTCTGCTCAGAATTTTAGTTTTATTTTGAAGAGGGCTTTTTTCAATACATAAACATTGTTGTGTTTGTCAAAACAACAAGAAAAATGTAATGTTTACTAGCAGCTTCACAACAATTTCAAACATTGAAATGGTGTAATATTTTATATTTTATACATTTATTGGTATTCTTATACATTTTGAATTAACATTTTAAACAGTTTTAATTTCTTCACAAACATGAAAACAAGATTATTTACAGTGGATTGAAAGGATATACACATTTTATACCTTTCCTAACTTAATAATATATTGTTATTATTTATTTTTCAAAAATTTACCTTAGTAAATAATTCAAAAATATTTCCAGTATTTCCATACAACTTCAAATGTTTAAAACTTTTTAAAGGGATTAGTATGAAATTGAAAACGGATTGGTATTATTCTTATATGATAAAATTTAAAAAAAGCTTAATTTAAACATAAATTTTAAATTTGGTGGAGGAGAAATGATATGAAGTACAGGTGAAAATAAAAAGATTTCTGTGTAATGCATAACAAAATTGTTTAGTACAATTAACTTCTGTATTTTCTGTTAATGAGATTTGCTTTGTTAAATGTTACAAAAAATAACTTATACGTAATGTTTCAAGAACTGATAACTGCATTATTCCTCATATGACAAAACCTAAATCATAATGTTTCTTGAATTTAGCATATTCAGCACCTACATTTTTGGCTTATTAAATTTTTACCATATTTCAGGCCATCTAAAGTTAGCGTACTGTATATTGGAAATTGGAAGTTCAACTAAATACTTGGGATACTCTGGCCTACTTCATGGACCAACCTCAGCTCATGTATTTCCCAGTTTTTGACATTACAAAGGAAGTTTCTTATTTTTACTTTTAAGATAATTTTTACACAAACGAGATGAGAAGTTAAAGTTTGATATATTTATTTTTTTACTATTGTGGCTGGACAACAAAAATCCACAGTTGCCCGGTTGTATAAATATAACCCAAATTATTTGAAAACATAAACTGTATTTGCTACATTAGGTAAAAGAGTAATGATGTATTAGAGTATTTAATATTCTACTAAGAATACTCAAATTACTAGGAATATTGTTTGCAATTTTTTGAACATTTAGGTTACAGGTATGTTTTATATTTACAGTCAAACTTGGATGATTTGAGAATATTTTAATTTGATATTTTTGTATAATTAGAACTTTTCCCCTGTTTCCTTGACATCTGTATACAATAATAATAAAGTCTGTATACATTGAAATCTTAGATAGTTAAAATTTGTCCATTGGTCTCTGAAGCTTTGAATTATTTGAATTTCTTTATTTTAACTACTTTAAATTTGTTTTTATAATTTTCATATTAAATTAGTCTTTTAATATTTTACAAACAATAGCATCCTGTATTTATGGTGATAAGTTTTCTTTCACACTCATTTCATTTTAAATTAATAGTTTAAATAATTGTGTCATTATATTAAGTAGTCAAATATAGGCATTAAAATACCATGTTTTTCTAAGAAGTGTTTATTTACCTATTTATTTGTTATATACTACATATTATTTTATAGCATAATTTTAATAACTTATAATTTTATAACTTTTACTGCATAATTCAACAAATCTCTACTATTACTTTATAGCAAGATTTATAATTTACTAATTATTAGTACACTCATATCAAACAATGTTATGTTTTAAGGAATAGTAGTTTTAAGGTGTATATAAATAATTAAACCTGACATATCAGAGAACATAATCTGTGACAATGTATGTCAATCAATCAAATTAGATTAAGGTATTTAATTTAAATATATATTATTATGTTCACAATTGAATATTAGTTCTAAAAATGTAATGTGGTTACAAACAAATCAATCTGTCAACTAACAGGGAATACATATGTACTGATGAATATTAGCAGAAATAAACTACTTGTATTTCTACATGTCTTAAAAGTTATACTACCATATTACCGTAGGATGTATTTTGGTGGCACATGCTGAAGATCTGTAAAATGTTGTAAGGCAGCAAGAGAAGATAATCAACAACTTCATGCCTAAAAGTTCCAAGCACATGCACACCATGTGCACAACTGTTCACTGACCTAGCCAGTCTGGACCTCATTGCCACTGTCTGTCTGTAATTACTCCCTCCCACTACTTCTGCTAATCTCTTAACAATTTTCATTCATTATCTAGATACGGAATTTAAAAAAAATATCGCTCACTTATACAAGATACGTTATTAATCAGTAGTTACAAATAATTCTTTAAACAAGATTTTTGAAAACAATAGTTTTATGAATGTTAACTTGAAACTGCATAACAATATAAAGATTACTAAAACTTCTTTGTGTACCATATTCAATTCAAGGACACTAAATTAAAAAAAAAATCATATTTTCTTAATTTAAGTAAATAGTACAGTATATGAATTGCATCAATAACAAATATAAAAGATGTAATACAATATTTCATGTATGTATAAGCATACTGCAAGTCTAAATTATCATTCTTAATTCTAATTATTCTCACACGATTTCTGATTCTATGAGCTAGGAAATGTTTATGTTAGATTGTTTATGGGTTGTAAATCTATACTACCCTCTATTCTATATAATGTTTAGAACTCCCTCTTCCAGTACAAGGTTGAAAATGGTGGTTTAATACATCACAGGTCAGTGGACAAATTTATACTCTGTACTAATTCCTATGATGTATACTTAGGTATAAAACACAAATATAGTTTTATATTTATTAATTTTATTTCTTTTAATACGTTGACTGCAGCAAACACTTTACTGCGCTGAATACGAGGGAGAGTAGTTGGCCTCACTGAGTATAGAGCCACAGTGAAAAGTTTGAACTACATAGCTAGACAGTTATTGTACAGTAGTTTAACATGTTGGACTGTGGCAGATGACATACCAGAATACGCAGGAGAGTCCAGAATACAGTATAAAGCACCGGTGAAGATGTTAATATAGAACAAATAAAATAATGTTTAATTTAAATACTCAAAATTAGTGTTTTAATTTGTCCACACTAATTAAAAATGCTGATTTTAGTAGATATTATTATATAACTTGGTAATAGATTTTACATCTTAAAAATTAAGAAATGAATCAGTATTTTTAAGATTTACAAGACAATCTCATGCACTTTTCATATTGGAAAAATAATTTACTTTAAGACACTATATAATAAATCAGTCTTCTATTTAATTGATATTTAAAATTGTTACATATTTAAAATTTAAAACTACACAATTGTTAATTTAATTTATCATTATAAATTACGACAATAAAGAATTTATCCAAGAATTCAATATATAGTGTATAACAATTGCTTAGTTAAAAAAGTATTAAAAGATCTTTTGTCATTAATGTTATCTAGCAATTTATTTACAAATTTGATTAACCGTTAAATCTTGATAGTCTGATATGCTCAATAGTCCGATGTATGAGTGAATAGTTTGATACTGACTTACATTTCGGAACAGACTGCCAGCCCGGGCAGCGAACATTGGCAGCTTGCCGACCAATCAGACCATGATATTAAATTGTCTTGGCCAATGAGGAGCAATCACACAATTTTAAATCATCACCTGTACAGTGCAAAGCAGCCAGCTCCTTGAGTATTACATAGGAATACAAGTATAAAGGAAATTAATCTAAATAATGAAATTATATTTTATACTAGGGAAACAGAATTGTAAATATCATACAATGAGTCTTACATACAACATGTAATAGCTGAATCATGTTGTGTTTTGTATTAAAATGAAATAACTTTTTAAACGAACATCATAAAACAACTTTTTTGAATTATACAGTTAAATTTTAAAAAATACAAAAAGCCTTTGGTAACCACCTGGTCTGTCCAAGAGTCCACATTATATTGTATGCATTTCGTGCATCATTTACATTTTTGTTCTTTTATTATTATGAAATTTTGCGTGTTGAAATACAAAAGAATCTTCATTTGTTTTAATATACGATATAGTTTTGTATATGTATAAAATAGATTATATTCTTTAATTAGACATATAACATAATTTGTACAGTATACAGACCATAGGTAAATTTAGTGGGGATATTTAATAAATTTTGTCTTTATTTCACTTGGTCTTAGGCTACTCTCTGCATTTTTTTTCTCTAAACTTAATAACAACAACCCCTTGTTATTAGTGAAACTAAAATAATATTCACTATAGAAAAAAATTGAGTAATTACTTGATTTTATAGTGAAGAATATGAATCGTTCACTGTGTGACCACTTATCTTCTACTTTGGGTTGAGTAGTGCAGTTTCCACTAGAAAAAATGTGTAAAATAATCCAATGAATTTACTTTTTAATTGTTAATAAAAGAGAAGTAGAGAGCCATTTTACCAGGATACCTCTGAAATAGTTGACAGGTAGTGTTTAACCAAGGCTAACAAGCAGATCTCTTGACAGCATTGCTCCTGATTTTGGTATGAGCATGGTTGTTAGCTGTCGGTGTAAAAGGATTGTCAAGTAATGGACCTGCTTTCTAGTATGGAAGTTGACTCTCGAATATATGTATTCAGCATTAATCTATAAATAGTCATAAGTAATAAAAATGTAGAAATCAGAATGCAAACAATATTTTTCAAATTTAATAAATAAACTGTATGGATTTATACTATAAGAAAACACTGGAGAGTAATATTATTTTTGAATTGAACTATCGTATTAAATCAGGTTTGCACATAATTCTCTGCAGTGTAATAGGTGTCTCATTTTAAAATGATATAGTTTGATAAGTAATGGTCCCTGGAAGATTTTCCTCTCTATCAATCTACCTATCTGTAAAAATAGTAGTGTCAGAGTCATGAAGTTGAAAAGTGAAATCTATGACCATCAACAAAATAACTCAAATATATTTGAAAGATTCCAAAGTATTCAGTTTAATAGCCTCCAAGATATTAATAGTTGCTATTTAATAATTGGCCAGTAAGAAAGAACCCTCAAGAGTTGATAGTGTTTTCTTAAAAAAACAACTACTATAATGGAACCATATATTAGTTTTTAAACATTTAACTTATATATAATTTTAAAGCTCAAATTAAGTTCATACAAAATTTCAATCAACATTGTCATGGAACAGAAGCAGGTACTAGGACTGGGCTTTGGAGGGATGCATCTGATTTAAGAGCGCACCACACCTGGTGGTATGGAATACATCTGAATATAAATAAATTAGATACACCTAATTCAAAGTAAAACATTTTACTGGTGTATTTAAAACAAGTTGGATTGATGTTATACAGATAATTTTCAAATTATTTACAGCTTTTGCGAGATTTATATTCCCCTCATAGTTATACTACTGTAATGGAACACAAACATCCAAACTTCCAGTTTATGATTAGGTTAATTACCTTGAGATCCCTGTATGCTTTATGGGAACACTAAAATATGTTGTGCCCATCTATATCCTCAGCTTCAGTTTTTGAAAAGTATGCATAAGCTCTCTATATATCAGATGCATTACAGTGTATGTTTATGCTTTCATATTTTTGTACGCTGGCTATATTGTGATGTTTCTTAAGATTTCAACTTAGGAATTATGTTAATTTGTATTTGATCAATGTGGAATCCCTCATAACTGCACTCAATGATTTCTATGACCATAAAAAATTACATTATGTGTATTATGCATCAGTTTGTATCTTTTACAATGGACACCGTCTTCCTTAGACTAGTTTGCCACGTACAGTGATGTCAGTGGTCTTTTGGCCGTAGAAAATCTGCCTCTTGTGTTATTCCTTCAGCCACTATTAAAGACATTACAGAAACCAATGTTGAATAACCATGAGCATATAACAAAACTGAATAAGTTTCCTCCAGACCACTTCTATTGGATCATGGCATCTATTTTAAAGATTTTCAAAGGTTCTCTCCTGAGGGCACCCACCTTAGCAATCTCAGAAGAGCATATTGGGATACATATATTAAATTTAAGGTTGTCACAACCACATAACATCAAAGACATTTGGATGCATTAATAGGTCTCTTTTTATGAGGCTATGTGTCCTAATTCTGTGAGAAGATATTGATATTGGAATTGGTGTTAATACAAAATTAATAGTAATAATTCATTTCAGGAAAGCAGAGGTCGATGGTAAACTGAAATGATTATCACAAGGATCCTCAGAACAATAATCAGATAAAAAGACAGACGCCATTTTGGAGGAACTTCTGTGAAAATTTTGAGAGGTATGCAGGAATCTTATAAGCAAAAGATAAAACTTCTTCGCTTAAAAGAGATTGTTAGGTAAGTAAAGAAAGACATTTTAAATCCTCAGGAGGTGTTGAAATGCTTGAAACTAATGGTAAGTACTTATTTACCTGAAAGCAAGTTGCATGATCTCTTCTTGATTGCAGTGCAACGGTGAGGTCAATAGGGCTGTACAATCCTACAGGGTAAGGGCCAAAATCTCAGAACAGTGTTGTTAATTGCTTTCACCAGCAAAAGAGGGTTATGCTCTTTTGGCTACAGAAGTATTTACTATCAACCCTCATTAAAAAATTTTCCACAGTGTAACATAGTGAAATCTACGTAAAACCCATCCAATGATGAAAAAAAACCCGATCAGTCATTTACTAATTGTCTATATCCTTGGGCTTTTTTTATTTTGGTTTGGTCTTTACTTGTAATCAATTCTTGAACTTCGGATCAAACTTATATAATCAAAATTTGGACATGATGTTTTTCATGTAGCCATCCCTTTAATTTTGGTAAAATAATTTGCATTTTGGTAAGAAGTCAGGCTTCAAAATGATAAAAGCTCCACTCTCCTAGTGGATACACTGCCCCTGCAAAAATGAATCTGAACTGTATTTGTTCCAAAAATTGTGTTGGTAATGGAGAGAGGTAACATTGTGTCAATTTGACTTGCCTAACTGTGTCAAGCCATTTAGGTGTTGTTTCAAAGCATTCCAACATTGGGTGTTTAAAGTAGAAAAAACACATGTATATTTTGCACCAAACTGAAGAACAATAATACTTACAAACAGCAATACACATTATTATAATATACAGCAAGGTTCAGTGAGTTTGAATGACAAGTAACATAAAAAGGTCTTAGACTTGTCTAAAGAATTCTACTTTGAATTCCAAAGTGTTTGCATTTCATGTTACTGCTGTTACACCACCTCTTTTAACTTTTCAAGCATTCTTTCAGTTAACATTAATAACAGTACCCTCAGTTAAAAATATAAAGCCTGAATGTGTTCTAAAAATTTCATATTCAAGTTTTATTTGTGCCCATAGCTTTTACAAATCTTAAAATCACTGTCATTTGTTGCACATGCCTAATTTGTGGGATATGGGTTAAAGTCAAGAATTATTATTCAGTTTCTTAAACTAAATTTTTTTATATAGTTATATGAAATTTAGCCCAAATGATAAATAAATACCAATAAGTTTTTTGTATCTGTCATATTCCTTTTGAGATACAACCATGAAATGTTGCACAAGTGCTAAAAGTTTTGTTATAAAATAAAATATTATATAAAATAATTTTGAAAGATTGGCTTTGGAGGGGAGTAACGAATTGAGTAGGGGACAACCTTAAGTAGTTTTGTGAACGATGCTAGTTACTTGCACCGGCTCTGCCTTCATGTTAGATTCACAGTCAATAACAACAATACAAACAAGTGAAATAAATAAACAACTGGTATAGGTGATTTGCTTATTTCACAAAAGATTAACAAATTATTACTAAACAAATGTATTTCTACTTCGCTCTCATTTATACAAAAAAAGAAAGTTAAGTGATTTGATTATTTTATATGGAGTTTAATTGATTAGGACATGAAAATTGTACTAATTAAATATATCAATGCAACAGGGTACTGCAGCACCTGATATAAGAAGTCTTACTAAAATTAATTCAGAAAGTAACTTTAACACGTGTTGGTAATTTACTGAAAAATGTAATGTGATTGTACTGTTTTATTGTTTTTTTTTTGTGGCCATCGTAGTTATTTTAAGACTAACTTAATTTTGACCCCAAAAGTCTATAGGTAAACCGCTTACCAAAAAGAGACTGGGCAATTTTAGTTCACACAGGCTGTGGTAAATACCCCTCCTCCACCCTCTCCCAGTGTCCTATTGCTCGGCACTCGCCTTATTCCCAAACCTGGTCACTGCCACTGCGCAACTAACCTCACACCAAAACACAAGTTCCCCCTCGATTCTTTCTATGGCTGCATTAGTCTGTTTAATTAATATTTTACGCTTGAACTGTGACACATGTATATGCCTAGACACCAAGTATAAACAGTGTGAGGCGAGACACAATCCACACAGCTGATAAGAGACGAGGAGATGCTTGTCCCACTCCCCACCAATGGAGGTGGGTCCCTCCTATGCGCGGCCTGCAGATATTTGCTCTGCGCAGATTTCTTTGCTAGCGATTTATCTATAGTTCTTTCTATCAAGAGTTATCACACAGATAGACAGTCAAGAACATGATTTCAAGAACCAAGGTGACATTAAAAAAAAAATTTAATAACAAGAATACAGCAACTAATATGAAACCAGTTGTGGTGTTTGTGATCAATTTTAAGTAGTATATAACCAGTTTTCTATCAATTTTACCAATGTAAATAGAGCCATAACCCTTTGAGTCTAGGACATTGATTTTATTGCCTATTTTACTATAAAGAACATAATTTGATTTATTTCTGATGTAGAATGGTTGTTTTTAGAATTCCATGGACAATTTAATATCACAATACTAACAATTCCTCTTCTGCTAAAGGAATTCTCACAATATATTAAAGATTGAATAATATAAACACAAATATTATCACATTTGGTCAATCACTACATGTGAAACAGATGGGAAGTATAAATGAAGTGAAAACTTAATAAATGATTAGACTATGATCAAGTATATGGCAGGGTTAGCTCCATGATCTTTTTAAACTGGAAATAAAATTCCCAACTAAGTCCTTTTTTGGTACAAAATATCTATACAGGCCAATTTCTATGCTGTTTCCCCAAAAGTGCACAGTTTGAAATGAAATTAAGATATTCAATTTACTGTTTACAACAATATTACCATTGCAAAACAAAATAAATTTCTGTGGATGATATGTAGTAATATGACCTCGCATACTGATGAGGTTTAACTGGAGTCTCTTTTATTAACGCAAATATGTTATCAACACTTTGTTCCATATGTAGTCCATTATAGTAAAACAAATGGTCAATAATCAGGATAAGGTTCTGATATTTAACTAAAAGTTATCGTTGTAATTTATATTGTACAAAAAGCAATACTTAAAAGTTTTAAAGTGGACTTTTCTAATTGTATACGTACTAATTGTATGTGCTATTATTTTATATATCTATAACATTATAGTGTTTTATTGAAGAATACATACAATAAATAACATGAAAAAACCCTATAGGCTGCAGTCAAAAAACTTTTCAAATCGCAGGCTGATTTTGGTCTTCTTGGAGAGGTTCATCAATTTTCTTATAGAATACACATATTAAATCTAAATCCTATATCGAAGTAGTAATATATTGTTTGAAATCAGGGTTAGTTGGTGTGAATGATTATAAAAAAAGAAATGACCTTTTATACATAAACAAAAAAGTATTGTGATGGTTTACACCCATTTCTTGTTTTTAACCCTCACATTACCACCGATGATGTAATGTGGTTACATAAAAGCTTATCTATAACAGTTGTCAGTTGGACTGCAGAAAGTCAAGTTTTCAAAAATTCAAAAGTAGATGCCAGCCAAAAATAGTAAAACTTGTTTTCAGATATAGGATATACAAAGGCATTTCTGAACTTATTAGTCCTTTATGAAAAGAACTTAGATTTTTATAACAATTTTGTATATTTTACTACAAGGCTACGAATCTTTCGAATTGAACCTACACTGCGTTACAGCGGAAAAACCGATGTATGCATTAAATCTGGGCAACCCTATGGATGTCCAGGAGTGGCACATTACTAACCCCAAATGTCGATGATACTGATGTGCAAGGGTAGAGATTGATTGTCTAGTCAATTATAGGGGGATGACTGCTGGAGCTGATTGGGCTCCTACATGTTAAAATAAAGGCAGTTAGTTGTT
>NW_025780209.1:0-110288 GCF_021130785.1 Homalodisca vitripennis | reverse complement strand
CATCCATGAAATCCACGTTCCTATTTACAAAAATTTGTAATATGCAAAACTATGTGGGTATTTACAATTTCGTCTAATTGTACTGTACTACTCACACACAAAAATGTTACAGGATGCAAGTTGTGTGAAGTATTTACCTATTTCACATAATTTTAACTGAACAAATTTACAATTATACCTTTGTAAGCTTTTGATTTTGGAAAACTACGTAAACATTATACGTCCCGTTTACATAATATATTATAATGATGACATGTAGTCCAAACATTTTTATATAATTTATCTGTTTAAGCCATGTTTCTGTGACAGAACTGTCGATGGTGATGTAGTTGAGGTAAAAGGAGCTTATCAGTGTAAACCAGGAAAAAGGTCATATTTCATGAAATTTTTTAGAGACTTTATTTATTATTTGCGCTTATTTGTTTTTAAGACATTTCCTTAGCATTAAAAATATAATAAAACAATGTTTCATCATATAATGTGATATTTTCAAAATGTTTACGTTTTAATGTAAACTGTGTCTTAAGTGAGTCTGACATTAATTACTGATGGGTTTGTAATGAAAATATTACTAACACAATAAGGAAAAACATATTAAAAACAATCAAACTTGACAAATTTTACTAGCTAATTATATATAATATGAAAAGTAGATAAAAAGTTGTAGGAGCGAGCTATCTCACTCAACATACACTTGACGTGTGATGTCGGTAAACCACCTTTAAACATAGTTTCATAGCGCTAGAGAGAAGATAAAGTATACAAGGTCCTTACACCTCTTCATACATTGTAGGTAAGAGATCATCTTAAATATGTGAGATAAATTAACGCCGAGCAATAGTCGGCTACTATATCTTAACATCAAAGTCAATTTAAAAATACTAAATTGCAATGACCTAAAACTGCAAATACACTGTAAAAATGTAATCAATGTCAAACAATCGAAATCTGTTCTAACATTTTTAATTACTTTGTAATTAAACGGTTTATGGTTTCAATATCATTTTTACTATAACAGCTTAAGAAAATGAATAAATTAAAATACCTAATTTAGATATACACATAATATAGAGCTATAGCAATAATATGATCTAAGTCTCGTAATGTAGAGTTTAATTATTTTAATACTAGTTGATAATCCCTAACATTTACCTTTAATGAAATGGTGATATTATATTTGTTTTAGTTCAAAAGAAAATAAAACACAACAGTGTAACGAAGAAGAAATTAGATAACATGTTCAGACAACTTACAGTAGATCCCCTATAATTTCAACGAAGTGAATGTACAATTATTTATGTCCTTAAAATTTATTTTACACATGTTTATCAAAGCGTGGTATTTTGTTATGGTAAAAATATAAGGCAAAATAAGTCACCAGTAAACAGAGTAAATGTATGTTACATTACGTTCTCGATGTACCAGGTAAATAAACTTCAATATTCACGTTAATACACGGGAATATAACGTTTGTGGGTACAGGCGAATAGACGGCCATTGTAAGTTTACATTCTTCATTATAAGTGGCTTGGAAACTTTGGCTGCTTTAGACACATCCTTTAATAGAGACGCTGAGAGTACTTATTAACACACTCAAGTATCCTTACAAGTTTGTATGTACAGGAAAGTTGACGTTAAACTGTAATATATCCATTCTTCTCTGTATTCTTAACCTTTTCTACTCTTGAAACTCACCTTAATACATCTAATGTGAGATCTAAAACACACACTAAAATGTTCAAACAGGCGTGTAACCTTCTTTACCTTACACAATGTATGTTTTAATACGGGTATTAATAATAATAACATTATATAGTAAATTAGGCATATCTTGTCAGGGTAAATTTAGTATAGCTTTAAAATGCTGAAAAAAACAAACTAAATATTGTAATCAATACCTTTTGTTTTTGAAAAGTAAAATTTATCTCAAAAATTATAAATTATTTTTTTCATGAATTACATTGATTTTTTTTCTCGCTTCAAACGTATTTGTGTAGAAGATAGTTGACATAACTGTAAATTTCTATTCTTCTCTCCTTTGTCTACTCTGAACACCCTGCTTTGATATAGATACCGAGAGCACTAAAACCACACTAATATATCATTCCTTTTTTGTGTCTACAGGAGATTTTGATGTTCATACTAAGTTACTATTATTAACCCTATGTGGCTTTCAAGCTTTGGCTTACTTTGGACACCTCCTTAAATAGAGATACTAAGAGCCCTGCAAACAAACTAAAATAATCTTACATGTTGGCGTAAAAGAAAATTTGACGTCTAATTTAAATTTTAATTCTTTACTCTAAGTGGTTTTTCCTTGCTTTGTCTAGCTTTGACAAAATAAAGACATTGAGAGCTCAACAAACTACTAATAGAAAACACTTTTTTGTGTGACACTTGTTTTACTTTAAGTATATGTATACTAAGTTTAGGCACTGACTTAGTAAATTATGTAAATTGCGTCAAGCAAGTTAAGCACTGTTTTCAAATGCTGACAAAATGCAGTAAACATTGTAAATACATGTTATGTGTTTAAATAATATTCCTTACATATTCATTATTTAACTATGATTTACCAGCAGATTTTTATCTTACTGCAGACACTAAGGAAGGAATAGCAACAACATTATATACTTCTTACACATAATCCATAAATATACCACAAGCTCTAAAACATCTTCTAAAATTTTTACCTTGTTACTTGACCTGCTTTAGTTATAAACGATGTGTCTCTCTGTCGTAAATTATGAATTTAAAATTTTAATTTTCAGCCAAACTGCAGAAATATCTTCAATAAAATACTTTGTTAAAACAAAACAAACATATACTAACGCATAGTTATACCCGAGAGAAGACAAAACTAAGGGATCCACCTTTGTTTATACAACTATGGCTAGGGTAACACGAAGAATTTTTAAATTTTTAAAAGTGTTTAAAAACATAACAAAATAGAGAGTGGATGTTTTATTATACTAGATGATATGCTTGAAACAGATTTCCGCTTTCAGAACTGAATTCACGCTCTAGTGCATATAATGCATATTATTTGTTGTTTGTAAAACATCGGAACGGGTTAAATGAAGCACAACTAATTGCAACTAGAAGGAGCATTATGTAAATATTTCAACATAAATTTATGTAATTGTTTGTTGAAGTTCATTCGTTAGTTATTACATTTTAAAATATAACTTAATATTTACAATGTTAATACACTTGTTGTTCTTACCTTTGTGATAAGTACATTCGTATTTTAACCAAAAACTTGAAATTTTTATTTAAATAAATGTTTCTCTATTATATTTTAGTTGCTTTACAATTGTAGTGATTTAATCCCGTACAGAGGTTAAATTTAAGAGAGGACCATATGGTCCTAATTTCACCTCAATAAAAAGTGTTTTCTTTCTTTTATTTTCTTTCTTTTTCCAATATAACTGACAGGTTGATGCCTCTGGGAAATAAAACATTTTAATGCGTATACTGACGTAGATGTATTAAGAAAAGAATGGAGTGGATAACGGGAAAATGTATCAAAACCTGAACGATCATATCGCTACTTTTGAATTGACTTATAAGTTTTACCACAATCTTTATTTTACTGTGAAATTTTTAATATTTAAACACCATACTGTAATATTTTCCCACTTATAAAATGTTTACTTTGTTACAAAATACCCATCAAATACAAACTTTAAGTATGTTTAGTTAAGAGAATAATATAAGTCAGAATCATAACCATAAAAACGTGGTATTTTGTGATACTCCACAAAAAAAGAAATCTTATTATAGAAATGCACATTCAAGTAATATCCATAAATTACGCTATATTTAATTCAGACCAAAAACTACATTACCATTCTAGTTATCCTTTATTCTATTATATTCCCGGTTATAAGTGTTTATGTAAAATAATTAAAGTGATAAAAATTGCTAAAATTAAAAATAACCGAAAGGCTGAGTAACGAAAGAATTGATAGACGAAGGTGAGATCTGGTATAATGAAGTTCCTGGCAGTCTGCAGCTATATATGGGAGCTGAGTGTCCGCATCTCACATTAGAACTCCCAGTTTAGAATCTGTTTAGGCAACCACTTAGTGATACTCTGATCCTAGTATATATAATAATGTTTTAAAAAGCCAGATCATCCCAAATATTTCAGTGGCCTGTGGAAACTTGCCTATCAAAATGGTTTACCATTCGAGTGAAATAGCTCAGTAACAAACAATTCGTGTCCTTCACGTACGAGAAACTCGAACTTAATCAATCTCAAGTAGATTAATAAGTACCTATTTTGTGAGAGGGACGTAGTAACAACTAAAATAGCTGAACTATGAAACTTAAAAGAGAATAAATCAATATCATAAAAATTTAAAGGTAAATAACCAAACAAACATATTTTACTCTTCGCCTCAACAAAGTCATTCTCTCAATTTGGCTGAGTAATGATCGCATCAGCTGCTTTTTAACTTATATAGTTTAATTTTAATAATCTTGAAAAGTTATAATAATCAGTAGATTAACTATTTCCATCTTCTGCTTGGTCGTTTGCTCATTAATGTTAGTAATTTTTAGCATTAAACATTCTCATTTATAAATAAATTTATTGTCCGCTAACTATAAACCAAACGGAAATATAAAGAAGAAATATTGCCGAAAAGAAGAAAATTAGAAGGAAAGTGGGTGAAGTTTTAAATATCTTTTTGATTATAAGTCTCTCTACAATTTTACTTGACAAAAACCAAAACCATTACCAAGAGGGGTTTCTTTGATCATAATAACTCATCTTCTTCAGTTTACTTACCATAAAGGAATTTAGATTTATCTCAATATTAAAGATTTATGGAACACAAAATATCGTCCAAAGTCACTTGTATCCAGGAAATCAGTTATAAATTAAAAAGGGAGGTATTTATTTGACATTAACTTAAATCTTACGTACTTTCCAACCATACATAAAAAGTAATTTCTAATTTGAAATTACAATATCTGATAATATTATTTCCGATGATCGGTTTAGAGACTCTCAAAGGCCCCATAAAACATACAGAAATTTATACGGTTACTAGTTATACCTTAATGAGCATTAAAACAGTGTGTAATCTATAATGTGCTGTGTGTCTCTAGTTCTGAATATAACGTTATGTAGCACGGTGAATAAATTGTTGTATATAATTTGCCGTGTCTCCAGTTCTAAATATAACACGATTTAGTACGAGGAATGCAGTGTTCTGTATAATTTGCCATGTCTCAAATTCTGAATGTAACATGATGTAGCACGGTAAATACATTGTTCTGTGTAAATTGCTATTCTCCAGTTCTGAATATAACACGACGTAGCACGGAGAATACAGTGTTCTGTATAATTAGCTATGAAATAAAAGTTAATATTTTTTCACCAAATGTTATAAACATTTATATAATAATAATATAAAAAATGGGTGTTAAAAGTTTACACCTATTTCTTCTACCCGAGAAACAGGTAGAAAACATATAAATATAGCATTGTAGAGATATAACTATCCGACACCCTTTAACTATTTATTACCTGAACGAAGAACGTATAGAATATGTGCTACCTTACAATATTTATCTACCTCAGGATATTATACCTTAGTGATATAAACTTTTATTATGTCTGCGAAAATGTATATTCCGCAAACTACTTGTTTGTACACGATGAGCTCTTTGAGTACATTGATACATTACAATGTGAAGGACTCAGTGGAACGAAATCAACTGTATCACGTGACTTCTTCTTTATGACGCACTACCTTTAAATGTTCTAATTTTTTATTATGTTTACGACTAAATAAAATATTTTCGCGTAACCAGGTTGTCTTATTGTTGCATTGGAAACGCGTCTCGCTACCTAATGAATACCACAGCAAGACGGAGAATACAAATACTCGCCGCAATATTGGAAATAACCAGGCCTGAGCTTGACAGGGACGCCCAATAAAACCGTCAATAGCAAGTATGCATATATCTGTGCAACCGCTCAACGCCGTGTAACCCAGTATCGTGTGAGAATTGCTAACTTCTTGTGAGAATAGCGTTCTAACATTGAGATCAGACCAGAGGATTTAACGGTAACGGAAATGGTTTAATTACAGGGGATGATTTTTGTCAATTTACAATAATATTAGAAAGATAAACATTAGATATAGTATAAAAAATAAATATGGTTATTTGTTTGTGATACGCATAATTAAATGGATAAGTTGTAAAAGAAAACACGTATGTTGTTAAAATTGACTATATTAGAGAATAAAACTTCTTTTTTTCCGTTACGAGTGCACTTTGAAGCCACAATGACATCCGATAAATTCCCGTTATTCTTTGGGAAAAGCTGCATAGAACTTACCAAAGGTAATATAAAAGTATCATTATACATTTCTAAAAATGTTGCTAAATATATAAATGTTAGTCTATTTGTTAATTGAAATATTGTGGACATATCAAAAGAAGAGGAAATAAAACAGTATTTTTTGATCAAATTATAACTATTAATTCTTCCTAATAATATATTTCTCAGATATTATGCAGTCGTGAACTTGATTCGCTCTCTAGGAAACATTTAAACAAATTGTTCCTTACATCACTGTTTTAATTGTACACTTTTAAATAAATGTACCCAAAAATGTAGAGAAAACTAATGCAAACTAAGCGTAGTACCCAATAAGAATTATTAAAAGCCGATTCAGATTTATATTCTCAAGTATTATTTTTATAATTATAATTTTTACGAATATTATTCATCAATATTCGTAATTAATCGAACATATGACTAATTTAGGTTTAAATAAACAACTCATGCCTGAGAATTGTAAAAATTTTATAAAATCAAACACAACTTGTTCTAAATGATTTAAATAATCCGGCCACAAAATATCTGCCGACCAACCACAGAGAACTGGCCAGAGGCCAATAGTAAATGGCATTTGTCACAGCAGAAATATGATAACGTCAAACCAGGAAACGGTCTATGGTATTATATATTGCACATGGTAAAACCAAATGCGTCAAAACAAATGCGGCGACTCCGCATTGATTAATTAAAAATGTTTGATCATCGACAATAATTCGACTATTAGTCAAAACTAGGCGCTTTGGTTGTTGATTTTGAAAAAATCGATTCACAAGGAACCATAAATTATCAAATTGATTACAGGTTTCTAAGCAATATTTACTTTATAAAATATGTACATAATCTTAAAACTGTCAATCAGGCCCTGCGGGAGCCTGTCCGCCCTTTCGAGTCCAAAAACTATCTATTATAGTAGTATATATTAAAAGCTTACAGTTCAGAATTTTATAACACACTTAACATATGTTATTTTGTTATCACTTTATGGCTGAAATATAACTATATAGATAAAATAATTTTAATTCTAACATCCTGTTGGAACTGTAGAGAATAGAAAAAATCATATTTAACCTTTTTTAGGGGCGTTCTAATTTTTTATATCTCTATAGTGATAGCATAATAACATACAGTAGGAAATAGTGATAATGGCTTAACACAGCTTTTAAATTAATAGAGTACAAGTATACCCTAGTTGTAGATATATAATAATAACGAAACTAGCTAAGGATTATGTTTAAAAAACTTAATAAAAGTACTTTCATTTGTAGTAATTTTTCATAGTTGTAAGTACAACTTACATTAATGAGTTTCCATAGAGTGTGTTTTTTAAATTTACATTCGCATAAACGTAAAGAAATTATCATATTGTATTGTATTATACATATTTAAGTGTATGAGTATTTAAGTAAGTATAATATATATATATTATACACACTTATTTACAGATCCGCGCAGATTATATCATGTAATGTCATTTACAGGTAGGAGGGGTACGTTTAAATGTGTTCACCGAACAAAGAGCAATTATCACAATCTCCTTCTATGCGCCCAGTTGTAAGGAACCCATTGAGTAAAATATATATCAAAATGGAAAAGTAAAATAAATTATTTATTCCATTATTTATCAGTTTATTTTGCTATGATAAATAATCACAGAACAGTGATGGATTTACTGAACGCCATACTACACTTAAAATACACTAATCGAATTATTAAAGTTGTGTGAATGATATTTTTCTATTATCTGTACTTTTTTATCAACTTCTTATAATAATATTACCAATAAATTGCTTTATCGCCGTATCCACAATTTGGAAAATATTTCATGACATGCTTAAAATAATTACACGTATAAGATAGTATAAATTCATTTTAAATAATTAATATTTAAAATATCTATGATATGAGCATAGTATTTACCTAAAAAGAGTATGGCTCAACATCCTCATTCAAATGCTGACCCAACTAAAATTCATTACTTAGGAATTCACCAACAGAGTAAGAGGTCCCTTAAAGTAATAGGTGCCTAAACTTCCTCTTAATCATTGGTCTTATATTTTCAGCCCGTACGTCTATAGGAAACTTTATAAGTTGATAAGGTTTGTCCCGGCCCTAAATGGCAGAGCTTCAAATGTACCATAGCATGTGGTGAGATCCCAATGCATGCCACACTCTAGTGTTGTAATCATAGACGCCTCTCGTTACTTCGTATTTGTATGAAAAGTACAGGACATTCTAGTCCTTGTAGAGAGCTGGGAACGTTGGTAATATAAGTTTTCTACGGTAATCCCTGCAAGATTCTCTAATTCCTATTTTTATTTTATTTTATTTCCAACGGTTAACCCATTTTTACAATTATTGATTATATTATGGTAGAGATAGCATGCTTGAACAAAATATATAATATAAAAGTAATTAACAATGTTTTGCATAAATAACAAGGATAATAATAATAACATGACTAGGGCAACAATATAAACTATAGACAGTAACAAGTAACAGATAATAAAGTATGAAGTAAGATAACAATAGATCAACAATGCAATTACGAATTAGTATTGTCGATACTATTCGAACTGCTTTATTTTGAAGAATGAAACACCTCTGGAAATAGGGATTTAAACATCCTCCCGATACTTTTATGACATATGACATGTTTGTGTACACAAGGATATAATATGCCATTTTCAATATCACAGTTAGAAGTAGTTCCTCTAATTTCGCCAAGGCAAAGATGCCTGGGGGCTTTCTGGCGCAGACTGCGTTCACAAGATAGATAGTCATAGGTTTGACTTTTGTCAATTTGACCTCCTCTTGTGTCAACCCTACCATCCTTATATTACATATGATCGCTAAACGAGTTTTAGCTGACAAAATACAGTCAAAAATAAAATGAATCATTGTTTTATCGTTATCATCATATATAGGGTGGCTGGTCATCAGTGTGTTAAAAAACTTTTTGGGTGAAATGACAAAGTAAATAAAAGTGTAATGATGCATGTAAGAGGTTCCAAGTAAAAAAATTGGCTTCAAAAAGAATTATTTTAATTTTTTCTAGAAAACCATGTTTTTAAACATATTACAGCAATTTCACAACTACCTGTAAACGGATTTGAGTAAATGACGTAATTTTCGTATTCTACATTACATTTTGAATGGGAATAAGTGAAAACTTTAAAGGATCAACAATAAAAACTCCACTGTTAATAGTTCCAAAATTATTAAAAATTTAAGTATTCTGTTAAAAATAAAAAAAGGATTGGTCTATTGTATTTTTCTACACCATGTATACAAGAAGGTAGCTAAATATTTTTAAAACTGCGCCATTTTATAAGCTTTCCAACCATACACTTCATTCCATCGCCTGAAAATACTTAAGGCCAAGATGTCAATAAAATTACATTTTATCAAAGGTACATATCATAGATACTCTTACTAATATACTTTGAATTTGCTACATTGAGTTTAATTTTCAGGTAGATCTAAGGTATCGAACGATACATATTTTAACGAGACAAGGAGGCAATCACGTTTGTCTTTATAACTGCTAGTGAGCTATATAAAAGGAAAGGAATAGATGGTAACATAAATTCAGTTGACCAATTGTGGCACAGTAGCGTATATGAGAGCGGTACGTTAGGGATTACGCTATGCTTGCCTGGAAAAAGTGACAGATAAATGGTTATTGTAGCCCGCATCGATCACTCACAAAGGTAGTGTAAAAACGCAGACAGGAATCATTATTTTATATTTTTTATTTCTTATTATTTTCCAACTCAACACTTATTTTATAGGGTGGAAAATACTAATTTATAAATTCTATCTCATTATGACATATATGTTAATTTATTATTTTCGTAGGCGAGTTCTGTTTTTTCAAGTGAACTTCGAGTGAGTTTTGTCAACCCACCTTATCTAAAATTCTATGATGTAATATGATGATGCTTTATGATATTTTTCAAATGTAAGTAGGTTCAGTTATATATTATTTAATTGTTTTGTGATTAGGCAATCAGAGGTTGGGGAACTACCTCTTATATAAAATTTGGTTAGTATATAAACATTACTGTATCATTCAAGTTAATTATATTTCCGATGTGTCAACTGAGTTTGCCTCGATGGGCTCATAAAGAGAACATATACATACGTCTCAAAAAACTACTTTGGTTGAAAACCACTTATTTCCAGCGATTATGATCTACTTTCTGTCTAATATATTTTGAGCCCTATAGATGGGTTTTGCCTCGCTGTCCCGAATAAGGAAATATTATTTACCTGCTTTTATGTCTGATAAGCCTACTTCGGTTCAAAAAGTGTATTGTTCTTGGCGTTTTAAATTCACTCCAAGTCAAATGTATTTACATTGCGACAGTTAATTTCGCCTTATATAATCGATCAACAAACTGTTTATATTAAGTGTGTGTAAATATAAGTAACCTACTCCTTTAAGAAATCAATAACTTAATGCTATTTATTTGAACGGTATAATGTATTTATAGTGTGAATTTTTAGTATATATTTGAGAATATATACGTACATCCTTAGGATTAAAAACATTTTATTTATAAAAACACAAGTACTATCATTAAAATAGTGGTTTAAACTAAATAAACAAAATGTCGTATTTTCAGAACACCATTTTTACATAGAAAAGTTGATTACATTTTTGTCAGGCTCCCTCAATTAATATTACACAACTTAGAAACCAAGAAGGGATTTTTCACTAATATAAAGACCAATTTGGAGTAGTCAGGGGGGATTTTCGAAATAATGAATAAGACTATATTTATTTAAGGAACCCTAAGAATGGCTATGTAAAATTTCAGTACAAACGGTTGAGTAGTTTAGGCGTGAAAACAAAACAAGGAAACAAAGGCACTTTCGCTTTAATAATTATTAGGATAGCAATTATTGTAAACTTTGTGAAATTAGCTCAGCTATAGTCGTCTATCGACAATCTCCTTTTACCTGTTAAAGAATACCTCAAGTAGAAAGTATCCTAAGTATCAAAGTATTCACTATTATTACAAAAAGTAATACAGATAATACATATTATTTCCAACGATACTGCAGTACCTTACTATTTGCAGAATTAAAGAATATATTATTATATAGCACCTTCCTTCTCCGAAAACCTAAAAGTGTTCTTTTAATAAGTGTTTCTAGTTAAAACCCAATTAAACAAGGAAATATTTACGTATTACTTAATTTATAAAATTTTAGTAGAATTTTCTTAATATCCTAATAGTATTATAAATGTTAAATTATCTTTGTTTGTAAACTATTTAACTGATTATACTAAATGTTACATGGACATATTCAGAGCCTTTGCTATTCATATATGAATTTTATTATTTCTGAAATCCCCCGGGACTACGTCCATGGTTAAATCGCTCTAAAGTAATAAAATTTTATTTTGGTTTCAAAAGTGTTGAAGTATTAACTGAAAGAGCCTTGGAAAATGTATTAAAACGTTGCTGAATAATTTTACAGTCGTAGGAAGGTAACTTATATCTCTAATCATAATATTTTCCATATTTCATACGATTTTGCCCTGTCTGAACCGGAAATCAGCACAGTACATGTCTTTCTTTTACTTTCTTTTGTATACGTTCTCTTTTTCTCTCTTTGTTATATATTTTCCTGTCTTGTTTGAAATTTTACAGGTTAATCTTTCATCTATAAATAAATATATTTACTCGAAGACCAGTATTCAATATGAATGGTTTGAATAGATACCTCCATCCACAGTGCCTTTGAGATACCCTAATCCTATCCCACTTACTTTTTCCTTTAGGGCTAACTAAAAGGTTTGGTGTACGATACAACAGTATACAATGCAGATATATTTCGTAGTGTATAATTTCTTTTCAGCAATAGAAGTGGAGGGAAAACTTAAATTATTGTTAAACGCTACACATTTACACATGTAGCAAAGAGTTTGGTCTTGAGTGGATGAAAACGGGAGGAATGTAAACCTTTCTGTACTACTAAATTGTGATTATGATGTAATTGTTTTGTTCTACAAAATTAGAAAAGTACAATCTGTTCATTTAGCTCTTTATAATCCCATGCAAATTTCTAAGCAGACACCAAAACATGCAGGCCCTGAGTCCATAACTAATAGTGAATTTTATTTAAAATACGGCATTGGTGACTACCAGGCCTATTAGCAGAAAATGTACACATTAATAACCATACCCATCCCTGAAATATGTAAAACTTTTATCAGAATCGCTCTGTATGATGTGTCAATTGGATTGTTTTAACCGAATTTTGTAGATTAATATGCAGTAGTGAGGGTTAAGTTCACTGTTACCACATAAGTCCGATTGTAACTACCCAATTCATTGTTGTATGCCTGGGTTATATTATCCGTCACTAATTTTACCTTCAACAGGGATTGTCCGCTTAAATAATTACGGGCTATGTATAGCTGGAATGCTTCCTGTAATAAAATTATAACATGATTGTTCAGCCATATGATTCCGTATGCCTAACATTTCAGTAGATCTGTATAATGGTTAAACAAATAAAAACTAAAATTTCTGAAAGAGCAATTAGTTTGAACCACCCTAGAATTTAAATTATTTATAACCTTTTTATATGCTACTAGCAGTTACCCTGTGAATCGCACGAAATTTTGTAACTTTTGTACATGTATGAGCATTTTTACTGTATTTCGAGTTGATTATATTTTCGAGTGTAATGTTGAATTTGCCTTGTTAACATGATCAAGAACATATATAATGAAATTGTATATTTATGGTCATTTCAATCTAGTTCAATATTTTTATATTTTACTCCGAAAATACGTATGTATGTACATACACAGCTACAAGAAGCCTACTTATATCAAACGACAACTTGGATGTGTTTTATAAAAGTCCATAAATGTATAGTAAAAACAATGTAATGTATGTAGACTACATTGAATATTAAATCATCCTTGCTACAAGTTACCCGCTCCTTGCACACAATTTAGTAGGCATTGCACGTGTATGACCACTGCTGGTTTCAATTGAATTATATTATTTATGACGCCAATGTTGAGTTCCCCTTGTTGCCACGATGAAGAAAATCTTTCAAAACGTTTATAATTATAGCTATTGTAATTAGTACTTAGGAATTTTTAGTATACGTATATAAATATTACAGATAAGAGAAGTCTAATTTTGTCAAAAGAGAAATAGAATAGGTTTTATATAAGTCTTTAAATTTATAGTAAACGTTTTTTTATATTTAGAATGATATTTTACTCAGTATAAATTTAAAAATAGGAAATAATAAGCAGATAAATTTTGATTATGAAACATAAATACTATAAATTAAACACGCTTTAACTAGATAAACATAATAAATTATAATTAAAATAATATTACACAACTTAGAGACTATGATGAATTTTTGTACTTATTTACTTTTTTACTTATTTTATACTTCAATTTATTACTTGTGCTAATGGTTGCTGTTATTTCATGTGCCTATACCACCCAGGACACCTGGCTAGGAGCCAGCTGTGTAAACTGCCCAGTACCCGGACAACCCCTAACAATATGAGACGTACGTTTATAGGTTAGGTGAAGTGCCTTTATCAATAAGCAACCATAGGAAATTAATTAGATTAACTCCAACCATTAAGAGGTATAGGTCGTTGCAATTTAGGAAATAATGGAAATTCTTTATTACCATTTTTTGCTTAGATTGTAAAAATAACATGTCTTCCTGGACATTTGTTATCGTTCAGTGATAAGAACGAAATTAATAACGCTAAGTTTCGAAATCTGCAAACTTATCTCTTTCTCAGGCGCATAACTAACCAAGACATAACTACAATCTAGGAATAAAGAAGTCATACGAGAGCGTTTGGACACACAAACCTCCAGAATTACAAAAACTATGTTGTTAGTCAACTCCATGCTTATTAATGAATTAAAACTAAACTAGAAGACAAATTTCCAATCCATATTATACTTTGATGTACTTTTAGACTATTTTCTGGATAATATTAGAGGTAAAAAGTTTTTGTTAAGAATTTATTAAGTTTTTAACACTGTAATTTGGAAATGCAATCATTACTACAAGTGGAGTAAAGATACAGAGTAAACTAACTCCAAAATATACCTACAACGGTAAACTTCAAAGTAAATATAAATTATAACCTCTTGTTCGAATACCTTTATTTATTACATATTATTTCTAAAGATTGTTTAATCAACTCTTTGTGGTTCTATAAATTGTGTATTACCAAAGAGGAGCAACCAAATCAAATATGGGATAGTGTTCTAAGTAAAGTGAAAGGCAAACAACTGTTTCCTAATGAAATAATTGGTCAGGTAAGCAAAGGATCAGGCAACAATATCAAAGTTTCATTTACAGGACAAGACCTAGTGGTACACAGCTATGATAGTAGCCCTGTTAATTGTATACATTAGTTCTGACTTAGGTTGGTGGTTAATATAAGGTACAGAAGGTGGCTCACATGCAACTTAATAAGAAAATAAAACTCACCACTTTGTACCTCATTTTGTTATTTTCTAACATGTATATCAATTATTTTTTAGTGATATTTCCATCGATAGTTAAAATAAGACTTTTATATAGTAAAGCTTTATATCTTATCACACAATTACCTGAGATCTATGAGACTATGGAATACGTGACCAGCAAGGTGTCTTGTTCTGCCTGTAAGCCTCCACTAGATTTGAGAAATAATATGTATTTGAAATGTATTCAGTACTTTATGGAATTTATGTTTTTACTTAAATCTAATAATGCTCCAATGAAAACTGGTACATATTAGTAAATAAAGGAATTTTCGAAACAATAAAATGAATGAATATGGCAAAAATCTACTTGTATACTTTAATTTTTGTATTAATAAAATCATTATTATTTAAAATAAAATAATATGTGATGTGTATAAATAATGTTTAGAGTTATGAAAGCTCAGTTCTGATAAGAAATTGTATTTTTAAGGAGACTCAATTTAAGAAATTATATAGTGACTTTTTACTATCTAAGTAGTAGTATCAATAAATGTTCATCTAGATCATGGAAAAATATGTTTATTACTTAAGTATAACATTGTCTTTCCTTCTTTTTGAGTGATTTAACTACCTTGTTGATGCAAATACCACATTCCAAAATGTCATGTTTAATATAACTGTACAATGAATTGAAAGTTCTTTAAAAATATAATTTATAAATAAGTTCTGAAATATATAGTCGTAATTTGAGTATCATACATATAGTGAAGATTTCATTGTTTCAGTTTACAAACTGGTATTTGAAATTTTACAATCAAGCACATAAAATGTAGAAGAGGAAATGGAATGAAATTAAAAATCAATTACAGACATGACTTTAAAAATATCTTTTATGAGGGTAAGAAGCGCTGGACTTCCACCAGCATTAACTAAGTTTTTATCAATAAAACATTCTATTGCGATTAATTATTACTGATTATACTTTCAAAAGATTAGAGGCGGAGCCTCTCCGTCATAACTTAGTCCTGATAACACCTATGCAGGAATTTCAAGGTCTGTGTTCTGCATATGCTGATTGCTTTCTCCTGATGCTTGGCCTTGATGAGCCACACTACTCAATAATTTTTTATATGTTTCCAAATGTAGTTTTCTGTTTGGTATGTACAGTTAAAGTGCAATAAGTCGAATTAATATACTTGCATCTGAAGGTAAGTGGTATAAATTACTCTGCGGTGCAATTTGGATTATATGGGGCCACAAATTATAATACTGGACTAAACTCTAAATAAACCACATGTCTCCTTCTTATATAGGTAAGACGTACTATAACATAACTTACTTAGGACCTAATATTTCAAACATACTGATCTGAGAGGTTATCTATACGCCAACTCCGTGGTGTGTCGGACACCCTCCAGAGAAAAATTTCTAGATGAAACACTGCTGGTATTAATGTTTTTAATACATTTTTTATAGATTTTTTTTTTCTCAAAATTGCTATTGATTAAATTAGATGTAAAAATGCATATGTGAATTAATTTTTTCCAACGTCTTTTATTGGCGGGTAATATTTAAAAAAGATTTTATACTGTGCATTTTGGATAAATATCTCAAGATGACTGCCCTTAAAAATTTGAAAAGACTGTATTTTTTGTATTAAAAAATAATTTGGAGATTGAAAGGTTAATTAAGAATTAAAACACAGAAGAGTCTTGTGGAACATAAGGATTTCCCGCTTAGTCTTCACATTTGTCCAGGACCCGCTGAGGTATAATTATTTTAATTAAATTACTCAAACTCCAGCAGTTACTGGGATCCTTGTATTTATTTACACCATTATCTCCAACATTGAAGTCTGGTAAGCCTCTAATTGTTTTGGAAAATTAACTTTAATCCATAAATCCACCTTTACTTTTACACAAAAATGTGTAATATGCAAAACTATGTGGTATTTACAACATCATCTAATTTTACTGTACTACTCACACAAAAATGTACAGGCTGCATAATTGTAACCGAACTAATGTTTACAATTATACCTTTGAAACGTAATGATTTTATAAAAATACCTAAATATTATACGTCCCACTTAAATAATAAATTATAATGATGACATTTAGACCAAAAATTAGTATAATTTATTTGTGTTAGGCAATGTTTCAAAATTATTTGTTATAGCTAATTATAAATGAGAGAACTGTCGTCGGTGACGTAGTTGAGCTAAAGGAGCATCTCAGTGTAAACCGGGGACAAGTAAAGTCATATTTTATGATATTGTTTAGAATTCATTTGTTATTAAGTGTTTGTCGGTACGATTTTATAGCGCTTTTCAATTAAGAAGGCAATATTTGAAACAATTGTATATTACAGAGCTGGAATATGTAACGTGTTAACATACAGTTGTATTTATAATGCATTTACAAAGCATTAAAAAATAAAGTAAACATTTTTTAATCATATAATGTGATATTTTCAAAGGTTTACAAATTGTACCTTAAATTAAGTCTTCATTGAGTCTAATATTAATTACTGATGGTACTATAATAAACAAAGATAACTTACACAAATAAGAAAATATAATGGAAGCAATCAACCTGCTCAATTTTACTAGCTACTGGATATAAATATGAAAAGTAGATGAAGGTTGTAGGAGCGAACTATCACAACTCACCATACACTTAACGTGTGATGTCGGTTAAACCAACTTTAACATAGTTTCATAAAGTATACGAGATCCTGACACCCCTTCATAAATTGTAGCTAAGAACCCTCCTAAACTATGTTAGGTTAATAACGCCAAACAACAGTCGGCTATTATACCCTATAGCAAAGTCAATGTGAAAATATAGAATTGCAATGAAAAATATTGTGAAAGTACTGTAAAAAATCTGGGCAGTGTCAGACTATGGGATCTAATCTAACATTATTACCTTGTTTGGAATTAACGGTTATGGATCAATATCATTTTACTGTAACACCTAATCAAATGAATTACTCACAAAATATCGACATAAAAATAATATATAACTATATAAATATTATATTCTAGGTTTCATAACCATTGTTTCTGTTTTTTTTACTAAGTTAGTTAATAACCCGAATCTTTACGTTTAAAGAAATAAGAATTATTAATATACAGGTATATGTTCTTGTTCAAATGGAATAAACACAAAAGTGTATCGAATAAATTAGATATCATGTTAAAATAACTCTCAGTAGATTCTCTAATTCAACGAAGTGAATTTACAGTTATTTATACCCTTAAAGTTTATTTGACACATGTTTATCAAAGCGTGGTACTTTGTTATGGTACAAATATAAGGTGAAATAAGTCACCAGTAAAAGAGTAAAGTATGTTACATTACGTTCTCGATGTACCAGGTAAATAAACTTCAATATCACGTTGGTACACGGGATATAAACGTTTGTGGGTACAGGCGAATATACGGCCATTGTAAGTTTACATTCTTCATTATAAGTGGCTTGTAAACTTTGGCTGCTTTAGACACATCCTTTAATAGAGACGCTGAGAGTCCTACAACACAGTCAAGTATCCTTAGAAGTTTGTATGTATAGGAAAGTTGACGTTAACTGTAATTATCCATTCTCTTTAAGTGGCTTCTTAACCTTTTCTACTCTTGAAACTCACCTTAATGCATCTAATGTGAGATCTAAAAACACACTAAAATGTTCAAACAGGCGTGTAACCTTCTTTACCTTACACAATGTATGTTTAATACGGGTATTAATAATAATAACATATATAGTAAATTAGGCATATATTGTCAGGTAAATTTAGTATAGCTTTAAAATGCTGAAAAAACAAACTAAACATTGTAATCGAAATCTTTTGTTTTTGAAAGTAAAATTTATCTCAAAATTATAATTTTATTTTTTTAAGAATTACATGTTTTTTTCTCGCTTCAACGTATTTGTGTAGAAGATAGTTGACATAACTGTAAATTTATATTCTTCTCTCCTTTGTCTACTCTGAACACCTGCTTTGATATAGATACCGAGAGCACTAAAACACACTAATATATCATTCCTTTTTTGTGTCTACAGAGATTTTGATGTCCATACTAAGTTACTATTATTAACTCTAAGTGGTTTCCTTGCTTTGCTGCTTTGACAAACTATAGACATTGAGAGCTCAACAAACTAATAGACTAGTAGAAACACTTTTTTTGTGTGACACTTGTTTTACTTTAAGTAATGTATACTAAGTTTAGGCACTGACTTAATAAATTATGTAAATCGCGTCAAGCAAGTTAAGCACTGTTTTCAAATGCTGACAAAATGCAGTAAACATTGTAAATACATGTTATGTGTTTAAATAATAATATTCCTTACATATTCATTATTTAACTATTATTTACCAGCAGATTTTATCTTACTGCAGACACTAAAAAAGGAATAGCAACAACATTATATACTTCTTACACATAATCCATAAATATACCACAAGCTCTAAAACATCTTCTAACATTTTTACCTTGTTACTTGACCTGCTTTAGTAATGTGTCTCTCTGTCGTAAATTATGAATTTAAAATTTTAATTTTCAGCCAAACTGCAGAAATAACTTCAATAAAATACTTTGTTTAAAACAAAACAAACATATACTAACGCATAGTTATACCCGAGAGAAGACAAAACTAAGGGATCCACCTTTGTTTATACAACTATGGCTAGGGTAAACACGAAGAATTTTTAAATTTTTAAAAGTGTTTAAAAACATAACAAAATAGAGTGGATGTTTTTTATACTATATGATATGCTTGAAACAGATGTCCGCTTTCAGAAACTGAATTCACGCTCTAGTTCATATAATGCATATTATTTGGTGTTTGTAAAACATCGGAACGGGTTAAATGAAACACAACTAATTGCAACTAGAAGGAACATTATGTAAATTTCAACATAAATTTATGTAATTGTTTGTTGAAGTTCATTCGTTAGTTATTACAATATAAAAATAACTTAATAATACAATGTTAATACATTTAACGTTATTCTTACCTTTTTTATACGTACATTCCTATTTTAACTAAAACTTGAAAGATTATTTTTATAAATGTTTATCTATTATATTTTAGTTCCTTTACAATTGTAGTGATTTAATCCCGTACAGAGGTTAAATTTAAGAGAGGACCATATGGTCCTAATTTCACCTCAATAAAGAAGTGTTTCTTTCTTTTATTTTCTTTTTATTCCAATATAACTGACGGGTTGATGCCTCTGGGAAATAAAACATTTTAATGCGTATACTGACGTAGATGTATTAAGAAAAGAATGGAGTGGATAACGGGAAAATGTATCAAATCTGAACAATCATATCGCTACTTTTGAATTGACTTATAAGTTTTACCATAATCTTTATTTTACTGTGAAGTTTTTAATATTTAAACACCATACTGTAATATTTTCTCTCTTATAAAATGTTTACTTTGTTACAAAATACCCATCAAATACAAACTTTCAAGTATGTTTAGTTAAGAGAATAATATAAGCCAGAATCATAACCATACAAACGTGGTACTTTGTGATACTCCACCAAAACAGAAATCTTATTATAGAAATGCACATTCAAGTAACATCCATAAAATTACGCTATATTTAATTCAGACCAAAACTTTATTACCATTCTAGTTATCCTTTATTCTATTATATTCCCGGTTATAAGAGTTTATGTAAAATAATTAAAGTGATAAAAATTGCTAAAATTAAAAATAACCGAAAGGCTGAGTAACGAAAGAATTGATAGACGAAGGTGAGATCTGGTATAATGAAGTTCCTGGCAGTCTGCAGCTACACCGTATATGGGAGCTGAGTGTCCGCATCTCACATTAGAACTCCCAGTTTAGAATCTGTTCAGGCAACCACTTAGTGACAATCTGATCCTAGTATATATAATAATGTTTTAAAAAGCCAGATCACCCCAAATATTTCTGTGGCCTGTGGAAACTTGCCTATCAAGATGGTTTACCATTCGAGTGGAATAGCTCAGTAACAAATAATTCGTGTCCTTCACGTACGAGAAACTCGAACTTAATCAATCTCAAGTAGATTAATAAGTACCTATTTTGTGAGGGACGTAAGTAGTAACAACTAAAATAGCTGAACTATGAAACTTAAAAGAGAATAAATCAATATCATAAAAATTTATAAGTAAATAACCAAACAAACATATTTTACTCTTCGCCTCAACAAAGTCATTCTCTCAATTTGGATGAGTAATGATCGCATCAGCTGCTTTTCAACTTATATAGTTTAATTTTAATAATCTTGAAAAGTTATAATAATCAGTAGATTAACTATTTCCATCTTCTGCCTGGTCGTTTGCTCATTAATGTTAGTAATATTTAGCATCAAACATTCTCATTTATAAATAAATTTATTGTCCGCTAACTATAAACCAAACGGAAATATAAAGAAGAAATATTGCCGAAAAGAAGAAAATTAGAAGGAAAGTGGGTGAAGTTTTAAATATCTTTTTGATTATAAGTCTCTCTTCACTTTTACTTGACAAAAACCAAAACCATCACCAAGAGGGGTTTCTTTGATCATAATAACTCATCTTCTTCAGATTACTTACCATGAAGGAATTGAGATTTATCTCAATATTAAAGATTTATGGAACACAAATATCGTCCAAAGTCACTTGTATCCAGGAAATCAGTTATAAATTAAAAAGGGAGGTATTTATTTGACATCAACTTAAATCTTACGTACTTTCCAACCATACATAAAAAGTAATTTCTAATTTCAAATTACAATCTCAGATAATATTAATTCCGATGATCGGTTAGAGACTCTCAAAGGCCCCATAAAACATACAGAAATGTATACGGTTAATAGTTATACCTTAATGAGCATTAAAACAGTGTGTAATCTATAATGTGCTGTGTGTCATTATGTAGCACGGTGAACAAATTGTTGTATATAATTTGCCGTGTCTCCAGTTCTAAATAAACACTATTTAGTACGGGGAATGCAGTGTTCTATATAATTTGCCATGTCTCAAATTCTGAATGTAACATGATGTAGCACGGTAAATACATTGTTCTGTGTAAATAGCTATGTCTCCAGTTCTGAATATAACACGACGTAGCACGGAGAATACAGTGTTCTGTGTAATTTGCCGTGTCCAGGTTTGAATATAATACGATGTACCACGGGGAATAGAGTGTTCTATACAATTTGCCATATCTACAGTTCTGAATTTAACACGACGTAGCAAGAAGAATACAGTGTTCTGTATAATTAGCTATGAAATAAAAGTTAATATTTTTTCACCAAATGTTATAATCATTTATATAATAATAATATAAAAATGGGTGTTAAAAGTTTACACCTATTTCTTCTACCCGAGAAACAGGTAGAAAACATATAAATATAGCATTGTAGAGATATAACTATCCGACACCCTTTAACTATTTATTACCTGAACAAAGAACGTATAGAATATATGCTACCTTACAATATTTATCTACCTCAGGATATTATACCTTAGTGATATAAACTTTTATTATGTCTGCGAAAATGTATCTTCCGCAAACTACGTGTTTTAAACGATGAGCTCTTTGAGTACATTGATACATTACAATGTGAAGGACTCAGTGGAACGAAATTGACTGTATCACGTGACTTCTTCTTTATGACGCACTACCTTTAAATGTTCTAATTTTTTATAATGTTTACGACTAAATAAAATATTTTCGCGTAACCAGGTTGTCTTATCGTTGCATTGGAAACGCATCTCGCTACCTTATGAATACCACAGCAAGACTGAGAATACAAATACTCACCGCAATATTGGAAATAACCAGGCCTGAGCTTGACAGCGACACCCAATAAAATCGTCAATAGCAAGTACGCATATATCTGTGCAACTGCTCAACTCTGTGTAACCCAGTATCATGTCAGAATTGCCAACTTCTTGTGAGAATAACGTTCTAACATTGAGATCAGACCAAAGGACTCAACGGTAACGGAAAGGGTTTAATTACAGGGGATGAGTTTGTCAATTTAAAAGAGTATTAGAAAGATAAACATTAGATACAGTATAAAAAATAAATATTGTTAATTGTTTGTGATACACATAATTAAATGGATAAGTTGTGTAACGACCCGAACCCAATTTTAACAATAATTCAAGAAATTATGCTTTATTTGGTTTTATAAAAAATTTCATTCATTTAGTAACATTTAACTAAAGACATAATAATTGTAAAGTGTACAGCACTGTTGAGGAGGTCAGCAGTAAGACTGCTGACAATGCAGAGTCAGCACCTGCGTGTGCTGGGAAACTAGTCTAGTTCAGGCCTCAGACTCGTAGACATGTAACTCTCTGTTGCCCTATTTTAAAACTTTTCTAAATTCTTTCAATAATGTAATTCAATACTTTATATCATTCAGAAGTGCTCTCCCCTTTTTAACCAATCTAAATTGTGTAATTTCTATAGATTAACCATTAATAAACAGTGCTTTTAAAATTCAAACGTTGTTGCACAAACTTTATTTCTATTTCCGGAATCATCCGGTGGTGGCAGCGGATACCAATTAATCCCCAAATCGGTTTCGCGTTACAGATTTGGTGGCAGCGGTGGGATGATCGCGTAACTTTGGGACAATTTAACTGTACAGTTGATTGTTTTTCCCGACGCCGAAGTGACCACGTCAACATCAAAATTACTTAAACAGTGTAATCCAGTGTCAAGTATAGTTTTAACAGTTAGGAAAAGTGTTTCCAAGTTGGATTTTTCAAAATTTTGGAGTAAAAAGTGCAACAGGAAGACGATGGAATTGGATAAAGGAATCTACACGTGAAGACGCCAAACCGAGAAAGGACGCCAAGAGACGACGCCATCTTGCCATCTTCATAACGTCACCAGCCTAGGAGACGGAAGCGGAGCAACCAACCAACATCGTGGGTGACGCTGACAACAACCAACATCATCTGTCCACAGCCTCTAGCAACCATGGCAGTCACAATGGCGGCGATATTTGGTGAGCCTTGTTCACATTCAGAAATTGAATAAATTGAATAAAGAATCATTGGCTATACTTTTAAACTATTCTTACCAAATATTCTACGTTAATTATATAATAAAATAAGACATAGATATAAGAGAGAATAAAGGTGCTGTGGTGTAATAGTGAATGCAGCATTGAATGATAGCACAATTTCTTATTAATTTTGTGATCAATTATTAAGTAACAAGTAAATTAAATTAAATTGCTCTAACATGGAGTAACAATGTGCACTTCAATGTCAGGTCGTCACTTCCAGGGCACCTATTTCTCATTTTAAAATTAAGATAAGAATAATTATTAAATAATATTTAGTAGGAATTGCCAATGTTTCCAGATAAAAAAATGAACTATTAAATCTTTGTAATGTAAAAGCACTCTTTAAAACAAGTGCCATAGTTTTGATAAAATTAATATTTTGAGTTTAGATAATTGTTATTGAGAAATATTTATGTTTTAAAATTAATTTGAATTTGAAGTTAGACGCTATTCCAGTGCGTTATTCAAAATCTATACGTCACATTAGTATACTTGTACTGTGTAAATCGATATTGTTAATTGATTAGGCATTGCTAATCTACTAATTAGTTTTATATGATGTATATGGATTATTATCACTAACATCAATTGATGATGATTGATTGATAGGATTGGGTATAGATAGGCTATCAATCATTGATTGGTTATTGGAAAATTTATTTTGATATAGAACTTTTGGGATTTTGAAGAAAAAAATAGTATTATTAGTCATAAATTCAGTCGTATATTTTAAATCGAACTTCGTAAAATTTTGTAGAGTTTCCTAAATTAAATGTTAGATTATTAAGATCATTATAACAAATCAACAATCATGAGTTCTACAGTAATGTTTGAAGGAAAAACCATTGAATTTCAAGAGGCTTTTGATGCAATTTCAACCAAAGTCAGGTCTCTTCAAGACTGCATAGACGAAACCATCGCGGGAAATTCTGTGCTGAACAGAACAGAAATGTCACCATCCGCTATGGATATGACAATCGGAGCAGCAAGCAGGCCATCATTTGAGCTAGTGTCTAGCATTACTCCCTACGATGGAGAGAGAGCCGATCTACTCATGCCATTCTTCGACAGCATTCAAGGCATAGGAGAACTGAGCAATTGGAACGAAACACAAACATTACAAGTATTGAAATTAAAGTTAATTGGTAGTGCACTACAGTTTTCAAAATCAGATGAAAAATGCAAAAACGCCACAACACTTAAAGAAATTAAGTCTGCTCTAACAGAAAGGTTTGGAGATAGCCTACCAGATCACTATTATTTTGAACAGTTAGCTAACATCAGACAAAATAAAGGAGAGACCATCGAACGATTTTCTGACAGAGTCAAGAGGGTCAGTGACAAAACACTGAGAACCACCAATAACGAAGAAGTAAATAGAGTATTAAGAGAAGAAGCTGACCGAAGAACAATGGAAGCCTTTGTCAGAGGACTCTACGGAGAAATTGGCAGACAAACAAGGATTAAGTTTCCAAAGAATTTTAGAGAAGCAGTGACTACCGCAATAGCAATAAATAACTTAGAAAAAAGGCCAAATCCATTTCAAGAAAAACCAAGGAAAGTTTTTGGAAACAATTTAACAAGTAAATGCTACAATTGTGGAAAGATAGGACACGTAGCAAAAGACTGTAGATGTAGAAGCTCTACAGACAGGCAGATGAAGGAATGTGGATATTGCCGTAGAAAAGGGCACAGAGAATCAGAATGTAAATCGAAGGCAAACTCCACACGTCCTCACTGCAGCTTCTGCAAGAAGCAAGGTCATACAGCTGATAATTGCTGGGCCAGAACAAAGAACACGGGTAACGAAAGAGGTCAACCTTCAGGAAGCGGTTATAGTTCAAGAAACGCTCTACCGTTAAACTACAGCGGGGAACCCAGAAGCGCCGCTGGCAACCCCGTGAGGAAGTAAATCTGAACCTACATAAGATAAGGTTTGGACAGGCGAAGAAAAAACCTAAAATTGCATACATCACTGAGCAGGAAAACAACTATGAACTACTAGCTCATGGAACCATTGGGAGTGTCAATGGGCCAGTAATAATTGATACTGGGGCACAAATCTCGATGATAGAGAAAACGGTCACCCAAGGACCTATCTCACCGACTGATGTTCGTGTACATGGCATCACAGGAGCCATAATGCACACCTACGGTCAAGTAAAACAGACTATAAAGCTAGGAGACACAGAAATGACGTGTACGTTCATAGTAGCAGACTTGCCTGACGATTATATTGCAGTTATAGGGTATGATGTGCTTAGGTGGAAAAGAGCTGTCATTGATTTAGAACGATATGTCTTAAGTATTGAAGGTTGTGACGCAGTCGACCTATACGAACGAGACAAAGAAACTACAAATGATTGTGTGAGTGGACTTGGTATAGCCACCAAGCGAACTCAAACCTTCCAAGTAGAACCCGATCGCTCAATCAACGCGCAAGTGAAGCCTATCGAAAACGAAAACTTGCCTGAAAATCTTCCAGCATACTGCAGAAACTAACCTCAACATACCTGCCCGTTCAGAAATGTTAGTACAACTAAAATTGGGGAAAAATGTGAAACAACGAAAGCAAGAAATTGAGAACAAAAGTTGTAATTACAGAACCAGCACTCGTAAAAATTCATGGAATTTTATGTAGCCAGAAGTCTAACTACAGTAAGAAATGGAACTTGTTGGACGAAAGTAGTTAATACAAGCCCAGAAGATTTAGTAATGTACAAGAACACTTTGATCTGTAAATTAGAAGAACCTCATTTAAAACCAAAGAATTCGACAGAACCAAAAAGGGTCAACACAGTATCTAAAAAAAGCGACGAATTCAGAAGAAAAGTAGAAGAAAAGATAGAGCATTTGAGACCAGAAGAAAAAGCAAAGATTAGAAATGTACTTCATCGATTTGGAAATTTGTTTAGCCTTGGAGGAATTGAAAATTTAGGATGTACAGCAAAAGTAAGCCACAAAATTAACACAGGAGACCACCCTCCCATTAACAAAAGGCCATACAGAGTGCCTCATGCACAGAAACAAGTGATACAAGATCTGATAGAGGAACAACTAGATAAAGGAATCATAATACCGAGTGTATCACCATGGTCAGCACCAGTGGTCATAGTTCCAAAGAAACCTGGTCCAGATGGTGTTGTAACTCACAGAATGTGCATCGACTACAGAGATCTGAACTCATGCACAGTACCAGAAGTTTATCCTTTACCAGATATCCACGAAACAATTGACATGCTTGGTGGAAGTAAATTCTTTACTGCATTAGATATGAATTCGGGATTCTTCCAAATTAAAATGCATCCTGACAGCCAAGAGAAAACAGCTTTCAGTACTCCAACAGGACATTATGAATATACCAGAATGCCCATGGGTCTTATAAACTCCCCTGCAGTTTTCCAGAGGTTGATTGATACCACTTTATCAGGACTGAAAGGAAAGTCTTGTTTACCATACATGGATGACATCTTAGTCTACAGCCCGACAATAGAACAGCATGCACAAGATTTGAGTGACGTGCTAGAGAGGTTTAAAGAGGTAAACTTAAGTGTGCAGCTAAAGAAATGCCAAATTGCAAAACCCGAAATTAATTTCTTAGGACATATAATCACGAATCAAGGAGTAAAGCCTTGTCCGAAAAAGATTGAAGCTGTAAAGGAGTTCCCTCAGCCAAAGAATGAGAAAGAAATCAGAGGATTCATTGGATTATGCAGTTACTACAGAAGGCATGTTCCAAACTTTGCGGACATAGCCAAACCATTAACTAAATTGATCAAAAAGAATGAAAAATTTAATTGGACACCAGATTGTGAGACAGCTTTCAAAAAACTAAAAGAAAAACTAACCACTGAACCCTTGTTGATCTACCCAGACTTTTCAAAATCTTTCATTCTTAGCACAGATGCCAGCAACGTAGCGATTGGTGCAGTGCTAGGACAAGAAATAAACGGTGTAGTTGTAGAACATCCTATAGAACATCAAGACAGTTGAATTCCGCAGAACAGAACTACAGTGTAACCGAGAGAGAGTTATTAGCTGTAGTTTGGGCAGTTAAGTACTTCAGATGTTACCTTTATGGAAGATCCTTTTCTCTTTACACGGATCACAGTGCAATCAAATGGTTACTATCATTAAAAGATCCTTCAAGTAGATTAACCAGATGGGCTTTGAAATTAGCTGAGTATGACTACAAAGTTTACCACAAACCCGGCGTGAAAAACAAAAATGCAGATTGTCTAAGTAGAGTAGTATATAAAAAACGAGTGTGAAAAGTTACCTTTATTAGATATAGACGCGATTAAAGCAGCTCAAAAGAAAGATAAAGAATGTCAAAAACTGAAAATGCATGAACATTTCAAAACAAGTCCCCAAGGAGTAGTGTACTTCAAGAAAAAAGATGAAAAAATTAATTTTAATACCGAGAGAATTGAGAGAGAAAGTAATACGACTACATCATGATTTGCCAACGAGTGGACATGGAGGAATAAAGAAGACCATATTAAGAATTCAAGATAAATTCTACTGGCCAAAAATGAGAGCAGATGTAACAGCATTCGTACGATCATGTGACTCATGCAACAGACGAACAGACTATGGAAAATCAAAAGCACCATTAGGGAAGTTTCAAGAAGTGAGTGAATTTGGTTATAGATTAGCATGCGACATAGTAGGTCCCTTACCGTTAACTAGATCAAATAACAAGTACATATTAACTGTTATCGACCATTTCACAAGATTCGGAATATTTATAGCATTACCAGATCAAACAGCTGAAACCATAGCACGAGCATTTGTTCAGAAAGTTATAACGTCAATCGGAGTACCAAAAGAATTAATTACAGACCAAGGAAAAAATTTCACATCAGAACTGATTCAGAATGTTTGCAAACTACTGAAAATAAAGAAATTACAGACAACAGCTTACCATCCTATGAGTAACGGACGGACAGAGAGAGTACACCGAACCATCCCTAAAATGCTGAGCCACTTTGTCAACAAAAACCAGTCAGACTGGGACGAACTGTTACCCATGATCAACATGGCATACAACAGCCAAGAACACGAGTGTACAGGGTACACACCTTTTGAAATGGTGTACGGAAAGAAGATGGAAACACCCTTAGAAGCAGATCTCACTATAACTGAGGACACAGATGTCTACTAAGATTACGTGGAAGATCTACGAACCAGATTAAAAGAGATTCAAGAAATATCGAAACACTGCCAGGAAAAGGCAAGGAAAGCTCAAAAGAAGCATTACGACAAGAAGTCGAATGAAAGTGAGTATTATGTCGGACAGTTAGTGTACCTGCATGTACCACACATAAAAAGGGGTAGAGTTAAAAAACTCTCACAGTTATGGAAAGGTCCATACAAAATAGTAGAAATCGTATCTGAGTTAAACGTTGTTTTAAGAATAAGAGGGGAAAAACGTCAAAGTGCACGTGAATAGAATCAAGCCAGTAGTTGAACTGAAAAACAAAGAAGAAGAAAGCGAAGACAGCGTAGAAGAACTCCATGAGAATGAAAATGAAGAAGCACTAGGAGTTCCTAGCAAGGAAGCAAGAAGAGGAATAAGCCTCGAAGAAGAAGCAAGTGATGCAGAAGAGGAGGTTGAAGATCCAACAGTACCAAGCCAAGCAGCAGAGCAAGCCGGACCGAGTGGATTACAACCTGCCCAAGAAGGAAACAATGAAAGACCATTCAGGGAAAAGAGGAAGCCATCCAGACTGGAAGACTATGAAGTTGAGTTGTAAATAGAAGCATACAAGTTGTACTATAATAATGTAGAAGTAAAGTGTTATATCACGAGAGAAGTAAAAGAAAAGCCGAAGCTGTTGAGTATTCTTGAAATTTCATCTTGTAGGATTACAACTCAGTAGCGAATGAAGTGAAAATGATCAGTTTGACAGAAGTGAAAATGTGAAACGAATGTTGCTGAATGGGTATGAATGTTGTGTGAGAGAGAAAAAAAAGGAGTACTCTGAAGATCAAAAATTGTCTGAGTATATCCACACAAGCACATGAGATTACTGGGAGTACTAACACAGAAGGCCAGAAGAAAAAAAGTTGTAAGAAGTGAAAGGACAAATCGAGTTACTTTAAGAAGATTAATTGTGTTTATATTATAATAAGGAGAAGTTAGTTAAACAACATTGAATATGCATAACATAAATGATAGGTTAGATTATAGATGTCAAGTATAACCTTTGTTACAGGACTAATGATTACGCAAATAAGAAATTTTACATCCTCCATATTTACACCCAGGCTAAATAGAACTTTTTCAAAAACAAATACATTTTATGTTTCTCACATTATTTATAGAAATTTACCAGAATTTCTCAAGGATATGTTTTTGTATAAATTATCAACTTATAAAATAAAAGTAAAAAACTGGTTAAAAAGTGTGGGTCGTGATTATATGGAAAGGATTATAACATCTGATTACAGACTTTAATGTCCAAAATTGGATTACAGGATGGGAGCGTGCTTTTAAATTTGTGATCGCATGGTGATAGTTTTGTGTGTGTGTGTGTGTGTGTGTGTGTGTGTGTGGTGTTGTGTGGGTTCGTGCGTGTGAGTGTGAGCGTGTGGTGTTGGTGGCCAACGTGGTAGGTAGAGGTGCGGGGTAAGATTAGTTTGGGGTAGGCTAATTGAAAGGAGGGGCAGAGGCCTCAAGCATTGTCCTGACTGAGGAGTCCGTTTGTCTGTCGGTTTTTTATTTCTTATCAACTAATATTTCGTAGTTTATCCTTATTTTAATTACCTACATTCACTGATAAGTATGTTTGCTATTGCGTCTCTTCTGTAACCTCATATTGCTTTTTCTTCTTTACCACTATGAGCGTTATCAGTATTTATAATTATTAAATGAATTATTTTTCTATTATATATTTTTTTACTAAACAACATTATTTTAACATCTTATTTCCCTAAGAAAATTATTTTTGAATTAATGGGACTCATTCTCTCACGCACAGGTGCTATGCACCTATGTGAGGAAACATTTCCATAATCATTAGAGCAGTCTATACAATACTGTATGTATGTGTATGTATATATGTATATATATGTGTATATATATATATATATATATGTAAGTATTTAATTTGTTTGCAGTTATGTTTTGGTGTAAATTACATTAAGTAATTTTATATCATAAATTTAAAAATTGTGCTCCTATGATTTCTAAATTTTTGTACCATAATGGAAATAAAGATGTTTTTTGATTGATTGATTTTGATTGATTATTACGTTGGTCAAAGCAGCTGAAATGAGCCAAGGAGTTGTGTTTAGGAAGCTAGAAGACTCTGTGATATCCGGAGATGAATGGAGAATCGTTTTAGACTTTGATCTAGTAGAAATCCTTGATGAAACTGATACCATTAAAAGAAAGATGTGTAGAATTAGAACAGTTTAAAAATATCAGTGTGAACGTCTGGGATGAAGACTTCGAGTTTGAATATATAAGAGTGAAGGAAGGAATCGAGCAGTATGAGAGTGATATAACTGACTTATTAAAACTTTTGCCACCTGTAGGACATTCTAGAAATAAGCGTGGACTTATAAATGCAGGAGGTTATGCATTAAAGTGGTTATTTGGTGTACCGACTAGTGAAGATTTAGAACATGTAAATACCAAGGTAGACGAACTAAAGTTAGTAAGTGGTACAGTTGTTAGTTCGAGTCATACACAAATAACTTTGATGAAAGATATTAATTCTAGAATTGTAAGTAACACTAAAGCTATTCATGAAATAATGATTAAGTTATCTACAGCCAACGACAGGTTAATAACATCATTAACGAACTTTAATGAACAGAATATAATGATGCATCAGTCCTTAGCAAAACATATAGCAATTACAACAATGTTAAGACATTTAGGTCAAACTGTTGATGAAGCTAAGCTAAGAGTAGTAGAGTTTAGGCAAGCATTAGAACTTATATTCTCTGGTAAGATAAGCAGTAAATTACTAAATCCACATGATTTTACAAAAGTTTTGAATAAAATTGAAAAGAGTATACCATCTCATTTGAAACTAATTGTTCCTGTAAATGATGAAGATATATTTTTGTATTATGATCTTTGTACAGCACAAGCATTAGCTAATCCAGCTAGCATAAGATTGATTGTTACAGTACCATTAAGCTCAATTGATAGACAATTTGAAACCTATAAAATAGAAGTGATACCACTTTATCAACCTAGGTTACGACATTGGTTAGTGTGGAAAATTGAACACGATTACTTGTTGATATCTAAAGATAGGCAGTATTATGTACCTCTCGCCTCAGATGAATATGTTCCATGTAGGCACAGTTATGTTAAAATTTGTCCAAATTCAATAAGTGTATTACACCATACAGTCGATGGTTGCATCTATTCACTGTTTATGGGATTAAGTTCTGCAACTCAAAAGTGTAACAGAGTTCTAACTGAGAATGTAAATTCACCGTTTTGGTTACAAAATGGCAATGATTGGATTTATAGTGTTGCAGAACCCTACAAAGTAATATTAAATTGTTTTAGAAATATTGAAGATGATACATCTGTAATTAAAACAGACATTGTAAAAGATTATTTAGAAGTCGTTGTTAATACCTCAGGTATCATAAAACAAATATCAAGGTGTGATATTTTTGGGAAAAGTGGTAAGATATTTTCGAGGATTAGAGGCAATATAGTTTATAAAAGAAATATTACGCACCTTCATATACCGAAAATAAACATATTGCAGCCCAATGAAACCGCTCTTATATTAATAAACAATAACTTAACTTTTGAAACACTAAAAGATATAAAAAAGAATCTAATTGATGATCATGTAGAGATAGGCCTAAATTCATTATTGCAAGGATCTAATGTAAACCAACCTGTCGTCATTAATGTAAATAAGAATTATAATTTTTATTGTCATGTATGTAGTTGTAAGTTTAAATTGTATACTGCTCGTAGTTTTTATATGTCATAGGAGAATAAGACGCCTTTGCACGACCAGTCGGCAGCAAAGACAAACTCAGAGCACAAGCGGCCCAGACCAGAGCCAACTGACGGTGAGGGTGGAGGAAGGAACTCCATTAGCAGAGATCATCCACGAAGCCTCCTTTGTTCGGGTGACCCCCCCTCATGATTAAATAGTGAAAAAAATGTGAAAATTTTTAAAATCTTTAAAGTGACAAATCAAAAGACTCTGACCGGCTTGTGACTCTGAAAGGAAATATTGTATATTAGTAATAATCCTAAATCTTAATAGTATCATGGTTATGTAAACTTAGATTAGAAATATGTATTAATAATTTGGAGAACACTTCAAAGAAAAAAAAACATTTTAAAGTTACAAATAAATCATTAATATACGAATGAAATAGATTCAAGATGTGCCATCACTTTAATCCTATGACACATCTTTTCCAGAGGAGAGGGTGATGTAACGACCCGAACCCAATTTTAACAATAATTCAAGAAATTATGCTTTATTTGGTTTTATAAAAATTTCATTCATTTAGTAAAATTTAACTAAAGACATAATAATTGTAAAGTGTACAGCACTGTTGAGGAGGTCAGCAGTAAGACTGCTGACAATGCAGAGTCAGCACCTGCGTGTGCTGGGAAACTAGTCTAGTTCAGGCCTCAGACTCGTAGACATGTAACTCTCTGTTGCCCTATTTTAAAAACTTTTCTAAATTCTTTCAATAATGTAATTCAATACTTTATATCATTCAGAAGTGCTCTCCCCTTTTTAACCAATCTAAATTGTGTAATTTCTATAGATTAACCATTAATAAACAGTGTTTTTAAAATTCAAACGTTGTTGCACAAACTTTATTTCTATTTCCGGAATCATCCGGTGGTGGCAGCGGATACCAATTAATCCCCAAATCGGTCGCGTTACAGTTGTAAAAGAAACACGTATGTTGTTAAATTGACTATATTAGAGAATAAACTTCTTTTTTCCGTTAGGAGTGCACTTTGCAGCCACAATGACATCCGATAAATTCCCGTTATTATTTTGGAAAAGCTGCATAGAACTTACGAAAGGTAATATAACCGTATCATTATACATTTCTAAAAATGTTGCTAAATATATAAATGATAGTCTATTTGTTAATTGAAATATTGTGGACATATCAAAAGAAGAGGAAATAAAATCATATTTTTTGATCAAATTATAACTATTAATTCTTCCTAATAATATATTTCTCAGATATTATGCAGTCGTGAACTTGATTCGCTCTCACTATTTTAATTGTACACTTTTAAATAAATTTACCCAAAAATTTAGAGAAACTAATGCAAACTAAGCGTAGTACCCAATAAGAATTAATAAAAGCAGATTCAGATTTATATTCTCAAGTATGATTTTTATAATTATAATTTTTACGTATATTATTCATCAATATTCGTAATTAATCGAACATATGACTAATTTAGGTTTAAATAAACAACTCATACCTGAGAATTGTAAAAATTTAATGAAATCAAACACAACTTGTTCAAAATGATTTAAATAATCCGGCCACAAAATATCTGCCGACCAACCACAGAGAACTGGCCAGAGGCCAATAGTAAATGGCATTTGTCACAGCAGAAACATGATAACGTCAAACCCGGAAACGGTCTATGGTATTATAATATTGCACATGGTAAAACCAAATGCGTCAAAACAAATGCGGCGATTCCGCATTGATTAATTAAAAATGTTTGATCATCGACAATAATTCGACTATTAGTCAAAACTAGGCGCTTTGGTTGTTGATTTTGAAAAATGGATTCACAAGGAACCATAAATTATCAAATTGATTAAAGGTTTCCAAGCAATATTTAACTTTATAAAAATATGTACATAATCTTAAAACTGTCAATCAGGCCCTGCGGGAGCCTGTCCGCCCTTTCGAGTCCAAAAACTATCTATTATAGTAGTATATATTAAAAAGCTTACAGTTCAGAATTTTATAACACACTTAACATATGTTATTTTGTTATCAGTTTAAGGCTGAAATATAACTATATAGATAAAATAATTTAATTCTACATCCTGTGGAAACTGTAGAGAATAGAAAAAATCATATTTAACCTTTTTTAGGGGCGTTGTAATTTTTTATATCTCTATAGTGATAGCATAATAACATGCAGTAGGAAATAGTGATAATGGCTTAACACAGCTTTTAAATTAATAGGGTACAAGTATCCCCTAGTTGTAGATATATAATAATAACGAAACTAGCTAAGGATTATGTTTAAAAACTTAATAAAAGTACTTTCATTTGTTGTAATTTTCATAGTTGTAAGTACAACTTACATTAATGAGTTTCCATAGAGAAAAACGCAATTAAATTTACATTCTCAAAACGTAAAGAAATTATCATATTATATTGAATTATATATATATATATATATATATATATATATATATTTAAGTGTATGAGTATTTAAATAAGTAATATATATATATATATATATATATATATATATATATATATATATATATATATATACACTTATTTACAGATCCACCCAGATTATATCATGTAATGTCATTTACAGATAGAGGGGTACGTTTAAATGTGTTCACCAATCAAAGAGCAATTATCACAATCTCCTTCTATGCGCCCAGTTGTAGGGAACCCATTGAGTAAAATATATATCAAAATGGAAAAGTAAAATAAATTATTTATTCCACTGTAAAATCATATTAATGGTATTAAGAAACTGAGTTACTTATGTTATAATAAAGTAACAGTTTGAAGTATAATTTGTTACCAGTAACAGTTCGAATTTAAATAAAGATGTAACTCAGACATGTTTGTTAAAAGTATTTACGTTACAAGTGTGTGGATCCCTCTTCAGAATATAATATCTATTCCTGTTTTAAAACCAACATGTAAATACTAGAAGTTATTAAATGCAATGTTTATAACCAGAATTTTCATGCCAACAAGCTAAATGTAATCTAAATATGCAAAAAATCAGTGTACTTTAACACTTAAAATGTTTCTCGGCCTGGAAGTAAAGCAGCTTAAACAAGCATTGTTCTCTTTCACACATTGTGTGCTCACAGAATAAAGAAGCACTTGCAACTTTTATTCTGTTTTGTTTTGTACCATCTTTTCTCAATTCGTGAGATTTTATCAACATCGTGTAAAATATTTTGTTTTAAGACTTATTTTATGAAAATGTAAAAAAACCTGTGCGCACTTTAGTTTTTAAATATATTTTAAACATTAATATTTAATTTCAAAACTTTTAAATTTAAAAACATTTCAAGTGTACAATTTATTGATTTTAAAAATATATTTGAAATGATTCTTCTTTGAAAATATTGGTGTTATATACAGTTTGATTTTACAGATAAAAGAAGCAAATTCTAGCGTTTAGTGTCTAACGGTTGATATGGTATGTGTGCTTGAACCTCTGTATCTGTGGAAGCACAAATTAGGACAAAATTAGATTACAGATTTTATTTTTAAGATTGTAGGTATTTTTTTTATTAATGCATAAGTTTTGCTTTTAGGTTGTTTGCCATCTATGCTTTTTAATAGGTGGTAAATTTAAGTCATAAAGTTAAGTATATAAACAAATAAAACACTAATAACATGATACAATGACCCCTCGCCCAAGTCAGGGATGCGTTATGGATGTTGTGGTGTGAGAACACCCGGAGTATTGTTTTACTAAGGGCTCCCATCATCCATGGGGAGAATTTTCAAGGATAGGATATTTATACGGATAGATAATACTTAAGAAAATTTGGTGAGAAACCTATTGGTCTATATTTAAAAAGATTAATTATAAAATGGTTAATATTCAGTATTGTGACGAATGAGCTTACTAGCGCTTTAGGATTACTGTTATAAAAAGTAATTGTGTTGCATGTAGTAACATATATTAAAAGGCTTTCCAGCTTGTAAAAGTAATACAATACTAAAGATCTCAAGAACACTTGTAATATGTCTATAAGAGTATTGTACATATAGAACACACTTGTAGAGATGGTAATTTGATTATAGTAGGGATGTAATGTAATGAGAAGAAGCCAATTATGGAAAGAACACTTCGAGGTTATATAATTAAAAACTAAAGAGTTTCAGTCTTCTGAAACTAATTTAAAAAAATTCTCTAATTTGATGTGGTAAGCTGTTTTACTAGATTTAACAACAAAGTTGAATTTTAAAATTTAAAAAAACATCTGTGACTTTATTAGGATAAATATACAATTATGCGTAGAAATACACATTTTCTTGTGCATTCTTTCCATGATGAAGTCGCTCATTAAAAACGAATCTGCTGTCTGATCCTAGGACCACCCAAAAAGTATTTTGAATTTAATTAAGAAATAAACAGACCTGTTAATATTGACCAAAACTAAAATTATACTTTATTAAAGACGCTTTTGTTGTAATATTTAATTTTGGGAAAATACAGTGAACTGCGCCTAGCACGCGTGTTTGTGTGCAAATAATCCATGTGTTTTACGTTGTTACCTATTAATCAGTAAAATACTTTTTCTTAATAATCTTAGATAACATTCTTAAATGGTGTGTTGGTAATGGGAAGGACACTTTTCTTTGGAAAGTATGTGTATATTTCAATATTTTTTCTGAAAAATAAAAAATATATGTGTCTGTGTATATACATATACATCAAAAATTTGCCTCATTAGGTTCATTGGAACAAAAGTGACATGCACCAAAAGTCGATATATTTTAATACTTTTATTAACACGTTCTACTGTACATTTCATTTTTCAGAACTATGTAAGTAAATAAATTCATTTGGAGGACATGGCCACTATTCACACTGTTGATTCTACCGTGAGAGAAAACGACCTGAAAACATGTTTATTAATATTATTAGCAAATTGTGCTCTTCAAAATTATTCAAGAGTATTTATCCGTAAATGCTATAAAATAATCCTTTGACTCATTAAGTATTTAAAAATGTTACGTTATAATATGATCGATCCTTCATTCCACCGCCTAAAAAAATTATTGGCGAAGATGGCAATAAAATTACATTTTATGAAAGGTACATATCATAGATACTCTCACCAATATACTATGAATTTGCTACTTTGAGTTTAATTTTCAGGTAGATCTAAGGTATCGAACGAGACGTATTTTAACGAGACAAGGAGGCATTCACGTCCGTCTTTATAACTGCTAGTGAGCTATATAAAAGGAAAGGAATAGATGGGGACATAAATTCAGTTGACTAATTGTGGCACAGTAGCGTATATGAGAGCAGTACGTTAGGGATACGCTATGCTTGCCTGGAAAAAGTGACAGACAAATGGTTATTGTAGCCCGCATCTATCACTCACAAAGGTAGTGTAAAAACGCAGAATCCATTATTTTATATTTTTTATTTCTTATTATTTTCCAACTCAACATTTTGAAATTTGACCAGCGCTATATTGTATAGGGTGGAAAATACTAATTTATAAATTCTATCTCATTATGACAATATATGTTAATTTATTAGTTTCGTAGGCGAGTTCTGTTTTTTTTCAAGTGAATTTCGAGTGAGTTTTGTCAACCCACCTTATCTAAAATTCTATGATATAATATGATGGTGCTTTATGATATTTTTCAAATGTAAGTAGGTTGAGTTATATATTATTTAATTGTTTGTGATTAGGCAATCAGAGGTTGGGGAACTACCGCTTATATAAAATTTGGTTTGTATATAAACATTATCGTTCAAGTTAATTATATTTCCGATGTTTCAACTGAGTTTGCCTCGATGGCCTCATAATGAGAATATATACATACGTCTCAAAAAACAACTTTGGTTGAAAACCACTTATTTCCAGCGATTGTGATCTACTATCTGTCTAATATATTTTGAGTGCTATAGATGGGTTTGCCTCGCTGTCCCGAAGAAGGAAATATATTTACCTGCTTTTATGTCTGATAAGCCTACTTCGGCCAAAAAGTGTATTGTTCCTGGCGTTCAAATTCACTCCAAGTCAAATGTATTTACAGTGCGACAGTTAATTTCGCCTTATATACTCGATCAACAAACTGTTTATATAGGTGTGTGTAAATATAAGTAATCTACTGCTGTAATAAATCAATAACTTAAGGCTGTTTATTTCAATGGTATAATGTATTTATAGTGTGAATTTTTAGTTTATATTTGAGAATATATACATACATCTTAGGATTAAAAAACAGGAGTTCAGTGTTAGTTGAATTTTAATTATAAAACACAAGTAATTATCATTAAAATAGTGGTTAAACTAAATAAACAAACTGTCGTATTTTCATAACACCATTTTTACGTAGAAGAGTTGATTAAATTTGTCAGGCTCCCTCAATAAAATTAATATTACACCACTTAGAAACCAAGATGGGATTTTTAACTAATATAAAGACCAATGTGGCGTAGTCTGGGGGGATTTTCGAAATATGAATAAGGCTATATAAATTTTAAGGAACCCTAAGAATAGCTATGTAAAATTTCAGTACAATCGGTTGAGTAGTTTAGGCGTGAAAAAAAAACAAGGAAACAAAGGCACTTTCGCTTTAATAATTACTAGGGTAGCATGATTGTAGACTTTGTGAAATTATTAGCTCAGCTATAGTTCTCTTTTGTTCTCTTTGTTACACATTTTCCTATCTTGTTTGACATTTTACAGGTTAATCTTTCATATATAAATAAATATTTACTCGACGACCAGTATTCAATATGATTGATTTAAATAGATACCTCCATCCACAGTGCCTTTGAAATACTCTAATCCTATCCCACTTACTTTTTCCTTTAGGGCTAACTAAAAGGTTTGGTGTACGATACAACAGTATACAATGTAGACAAAGTCATAGTGCACAATTTCTTTTCAGCAACAGAAGTGGAGGGAAAACTTAAATTAATGTTAAACGCTACACATTTAATGTTGCAAAAAGTTCGGACATGAGTGGATGAAAACGGGAGGAATGTATAACTTTCTGTACCACAAAATTGTGATTATAATGTAATTGTTTTGTTCTAGAAAAACCAGAAAAATGTACAATCTGTTCATCTCTTTATTATCCCATGCAAATTTCTGGAAAAAAAGTGGATTCCTAAACATGCAGGCCCTGATTCCATAACTAATAGTGAATTTTATTTAAAACACGATTGGTGACCACCAGGTTTATTGGCAGAAAATGTACACATTAATAACCATAACCATCCCTGAAAAATGTAAAACTTTTATCAGAATCGCGCTGTATGATATGTCGATTGAAATGTTTTAAACAGAATTTCATAGATCAATATGTAGTAGTGAGGGATAAGTTCACTTTTAGCACATAAGTCCGATTTTTCTGGCCAATTTATTGTTGTATACCTGGTTTATTAACCGTCATTAATTTTATCTTCAACAGGGATTGTCGGGCTATGTATAGCTGGAACGCTTCCTGTATTAAAATTATACATGATTGTTCTGCCACATGATTCCGTATGCCTAACATTTCAGTAGATCTGAATAATGGTTAAACAAATAAAACAAACATTTCTGAAAGAGCATTTAGTTTGAACCACCATCGATTTTAAATTATTTATAACCTTTTTATATGCTACTAGCAGTTACCCTGTGAATCGCACGAAATTTTGTAACTTTTGTACAAGTATGAGCACTTGTATTTCGAGTTGATTATATTACCGAGTTGGGTTTGCTTCTAACATTATCAAGAACATATATTAAAAATTGTATATTTATGCTCATTTCAATCTAGTTCAATATTTGTATTTTTTACTCCGAAAAAATGTATGTACATACACAGCTATAAGAAGCCTACTTATATCAAAAAAACAACTTGGATATGTTTTTACAAATTTCCATTAATGTATAGTAAAAGGTAGACTACATTGAATATTATATCTCCCCTGCTACAAGTTACCCGCTCCTTGCACGCAATTTAGTAGGCATTTCACGTGTATGACCACTGCTGGTTCAATTGAATTATATTTATTGCGCCAATGTTGAGTTGCTCTTGTTACCACGATCAAGAAAATCTGTCAAAACATTTATAACTATAGCCATTGCAATTCATACTTACGATTTTTTTCTTCCATAGTTTATTATGTTTTGTTTCCCGATCAATTAAATAAATAAATAAATAAATAAATATATATATATATATTATATATATTTTATTTTATATATATATATTTTTTTTATTTTATATATATATTTTATTTTATATATATATATATATAAAAGAAGTGTACTTTTGTAAAAAGAGAAAAATAGGTTTTATATAAGTCTTTAAATTTATAGTAAACGTTTTTGATATTTCAAAAAATTTATATGTGAGATTGGTACATTAGTTCAATTTGTCAGCGATATGTCATCTAACATAGTTCTGGTCGACTGCTTCAAAGAGAGTGTCCGGAATAAATTTCTGACCTTCTTATGTTTAGGACATTTTCTAAGGATGATTAGTACTAACTTAATCACTGAAATCTAAATCCCTAATTCTTAATAAAAAATATACTCTAAATATACTTTTTATACAATTTACTCAATAAAAATGTAAAATAGAAAATAATAAGCAGTTCAATTTTGAATATAAAACATAAATACTATAAATAAAACATGCTTTAACTATATAAACATATTAAATTATCGTTAAATTAATATTACACAACTTAGAGACTATGATGATATTTTTGCAAACATTAAAGGAAGGTAGGGCGTAGCCCGGAAGGATTTTTGAAATAAGGATAGACCTATATTTATCCCAGGAACCGATGAACAGTTTCAGTCCAATATCCAACAATCTATTTTCAGTATTCCTACATCCAGTTATATTGCACATCCTGTACCGTGTCTGTAGATTTAGTCCCAAATTTAAGCGTTTATTTTTTTTTTACAAAATTTAAGGATTTTTTAGCAGCCTTCCTTATCTAAAGTATAAGAAATAAATATTTAAAAGCCTGTTGGCTTCTTATATAATTGTATTTTTTTATAAATGAATAAGATAAAAGGTCTACCTTGACCCTGTATCCTAAGACACATAATCATAATAGTTCCTCATTTACATCATGGTAAATTATTTATCTGCAAGTATTATGATAGCTCTAACTACGTATTCTTGTAGTTCCTATGAGTGAATTTTATAATAAAATTGTCAGTTGGTCTACGCAAAAGCTTCTTTAATTGTAAACTTAATGTGTTTATACACCTAGTATTTGTATTTCTTAAATAATAAATTTGAAATAAATTTAATTTTTAATGTTTTGTTACAGGTATGCATATTTTGTTAAAAACTTGTTAAATTAAAACACTAAGTTAATACTGTTAAAAAAAGAAATGGGCAATATAAAACGTTATACCGGATTTAAAAAAATGTTAAAAGTTTTTGTTATAATTATTTAAAAGTAATTCTAATAAATTTTACTGGCATATTTTTACGCAATATGTTTTATAAGATCCCAATATTTGTGGTTTTATATTACATATAGTAAAGTAAGCATGCTGTGGCATATTCAGTAATATTGATGCATCAACGTGCAGTTGCGAGGAGAGAAAGAGCCTTGTGAGATACATTCCATAGTAATTAAATCTGGATATGTGTGCTCTAGTAATTCCCTTAATTAATACTCCGTCCTTCGTTATTAGAAATAAGCAACCAAGTACCGTCAATACTAGTACTATGAGGCCTAGAGTGTATATATAACTTTAAGGAACCTCCATTTATACACGGCTTCATATGCCAACTGGATATGTATATATATACTTCAATTTATTACTTGTGCTAATGGTTGATGTTATTTCATGTGCCTATACCACCTAGCCACCTGGCTAGGAGCCAGCTGTGTAACTGCCTAGTACCCGGACATCCCCTATTATTATAGAACGTACGTTTATAGGTTAGGTGAAGTCCCTTTAACAATAAGCAACCTTAAGAAATTAATTAGATTAACTCCAACCATTAAGATGTATAGGTTGTTGCAATTTAGGAAACATTATGAATTCTTTGTTTAAATGTTTTTAACGGTGTTTGGATTGTAAAGGAAACATGATTTTCTGGATATTTGTTATCGTTCAGTGATACAAACAAAATTAATAACGCCAAGTTTTGAAGTCTGTAAACTTATCTCTTTCTCAGGTGCATAACTAACCAAGACATAACTGCCATCTAGGAATAAAGAAGTCATACGAGAGCGTTTGGACACACAACCTCCAGAATTACAAAAACTATGTTGTTAGTCAACTCCATTGTTAATGAATTAAAACTAAACTAGAAGACAAATTTCCCATCCATATTATACTTTGATGTACTTTTAGACTATTTTCTGGATAATATTAGAGGTAAAAAGTTTTTGTTAAGTTTTTAAGTTTTTAACACTGTAATTTGGAAATGCAATCATTACTACAAATGGAGTAAAGATACAGAGTAAACTAACTCCAAAATATACCTACTACGGTAAACTTCAAATTAAATATAAATAATAACCTCTTATTTGAATACCATTAGTTACAACATATTATTTCTAAAGATTGTTCATTCAACTCATTGTGGTTCTATAAATTGTTCATCACCAAAGAGGAGCAACCAAATCAAATATGGTATGATGTTCTAAGTAAAGTGAAAGGCAAACAACTGTTTCTAATGAAATAATTGGACAGTTAAACAAAGGATCAGGCAACAATATCAAAGTTTCATTTACAGGACAAGACCTAGTGGTACACAGCTATGATAGTAGCCCTGTTAATTATATACATTAGTTCTGACTTAGGTTGGTGGTTAATATAAGGTACAGAAGGTGGCTCACATGCAACTTAATAAGTAAATAAAACTCACCATTTGTACCTCATTTTTTTATTTTCTAACATGTATATCAATTATGTTTTAGTGATATTTCTATCGATAGTTTAAAATGAGAGACCTTTATATAGTAAAGCTTTATATGTTATCACACAATTACCTGAGATCTATGACACTATGGAATACGTGACCAGCAAGGTAAGTCTTGTTCTGCCTGTAAGCCTCTACTAGATTTGAGAAATAATATGTATTTGAAATGTATTCAGTACTTTATGGAAGTTCTGTTTTACTTAACTTTAATAATGCTCCAATGAAAACTGGTACATATTAGTAAATAAAAGAATTCTCTAAACAATAGAATAAATGAATTTGGCAAAATCTACTTTTATAATTTAATTTTTGTAATAATAAAATCATTATTATTTTAAATAAATGTGTGTAAATAATGTTTAGAGTTATGAAAGCTCAGTTCTGATAAGAAATTGTATTTTTAAGGAGAGTCAATTTAAGAAAGTACACAGTGACTTTTACTATCTAAGTAGTAGTATAAATAAATTTTCATCTTAATTATGTAAAAATATGGTTACAACTTAAGTATAACATTGTCTTTCCTTCTTTTTGAGTGTTTTAACTACCTTGATGATGCAAATACCACATTCCAAACTGTTAGGTTGTTCTGTTGTTAGGTTTAGTGATGACGTAAAAGTTGGTTTACGCCATCACTTGACGTGTGATGTCGGTAAACCAACTTTACGTACTTTTATAAAGTATACGAGATCCTGACACTACTTCATAAATTGTAGCTAAGAACCCACCTGAACTACGTTAGGTTAATAACGCCAACCAACAGTCGGCTATTATATCCTATAGCAAAGTCAATGTGAAAATATAGAGTTGCTATGGATAAGACTGTAAAAGTATACTGTAAAAATCTGGGCAGTTTCAGACAATGGGATCTATTCTAACATTATTAATTTGTTTGGAATTAACGGTTATGGATCAATATCATTTTACTGTAACACCTAATCAAACGAATTACTTACAAAATATCGACATATAAATAATAAAGAACTATTTAAATATTATGTTCTAGGTTTCAGTTTTTTTCACTAGTTAGTTAATAATCCGAAACTTTACCTCTAAAGAAAAATGAATTATTAATATATATGTTCTAGTTCAAATGGAATAAACATAACAGTGTAACGAAGAAATTAGATAACATGTTCGGACAACTTTCAGTAGATCCCTTATAATTCAACGAAGTGAATGTACAATTATTAATATCTCTAAAATTTATTTTACACATGTTTATCAAAGCGTGGTACTATGTTATGGTAAAAATATAAGGCGAAATAAGTCACCAGTAACAGAGTAAAGTATGTTACATTACGTTCTCGATGTACCAGGGAAATAAACTTCAATATCACGTTGGTACACGGGATATAACGTTTTTGGTTACAGGCGAATTGACAGCCATTGTAAGTCTACATTCTTCATTATAAGTGGCTTGTAAACTTTAGCTGCCTTAGACACATCCTTTAATAGAGACGCTGGGAGTCCTACAACACACCCAATTATCCTTACAAGTTTGTATGTATAAGAAAGTTGACGTTAAATGTAATTATCCATTCTTCTCTTTAAGTGGCTTGTTAACTTTTTCTACCATTGAAACTCACCTTAATACAGCTACTGTGAGCTCTAAAACACACTAAAATGTTCTAATAACATATATAGTAAATTAGGCATATTTTGTCAAATAAATTTAGCATAGCTTTAAAATGCTGACAAAACAAACTAAACATTTTAATTGGAACGAGTTAAATGAAGCTCAACTGATTGCAACTAGAAGAAACAAATTTACATATCAGCATACATTAATGTAAATATTTTTTGAAATTAGTTCGTTAGTTATTACATTATGAAATAACTTAATATTACAATGTTAATACACTTGTTGTTCTTACCTTTGTGATAAGTACATTCGTATTTTAACTAAAACTTGAAATTTTATTTAAATAAATGTTTCTCTATTATATTTTAGTTGCTTTACAATTGTAGTGATTTAATCCCATACAGAGGTTAAATATAAGAAAGGACCATATGGTCCGAATTAACCCTCAATGAAGAAGTGTTTCTTTCTTTTATTTTCTTTCTGATTCCAATATAACTGACGGGTTGATGCCTCTGGGAAATAAAACATTTTAATGTGTATACTGACGTAGATGTATTATGAAAAGAATGGAGTGGATAACGGGAATATGTATCAAACCTGAACGATCATATCACTACTTTTGGATTGATTTCTAAGTTTTACCATAATATTTATTTTACTTTGAAGTTGTTAATATTTAAACACCATACTGTAATTTTTTCCCACTTATAAAATGTTTACTTTGTTACAAAATAAACACGCATAAAATACAAACTTTCAAGTATATTTAGTTAAGAGAATAATATAAGCCAAAATCATAACCATACAAATGTGGTACTTTGTGGTACTCCACCAAAACAGAAATCTTATTATAGAAATGCACATTCAAGTACCAGCCATAAATTATGCTATATTTAATGTAGACCAAAACTACATTAATATTCTATTATATTGCCGGTTATAAGTTTTAATGTAAAATAATAATTTGATAAAAATAGCTATGATGAAAAATAACTGAAAGGTTGAGTAACGAAAGAATTAATAGACTATAGGCAAGTTCCTGTCAGTCTGCAGCCTCACCGTATATGGGAGCTGAGTGGCCGCTTCTCACATTAGACTTCCCAGGTAAGTATCTGTTAGGGCAGCCACTTATTGATAATCTGATCCTAGTCTGGAATAAATGTGGTAAAAAGCCAGATCTCTCCAAGTATTTCAGTATCCTGTGGAAACATGCCTATGAACACGTTAAAAAACTCAAACTTAATAATCGCACCAGCTGGTTGTCATCTTATATAGTCTAATTTTTATAATCTTGGAAAGTTATAATAATCAGTAGATACTCCGATTGGTATATCTGTGACTACCTTCTGCCGGGACGTTTGCTCATAAATTTTCGTAGTTTTTAGTATTAAAAATTCTAATTTATAATTGAATTTGTTATTCACTAACTAATAAACAAACGGGAAACAAAGAAAAATATTGCTGAAAAGAAGAAAATGAAAATGAAACTGGGTGAAGTTTTTAATAACTTTTTGAATATACATTATAAGTCTCTCTCCACATTTACTTGACACAAATCAAAATCAACATGAAGAGGAGTTTCTTTGATCATAACAACTCATCTTCTTCAGTTTACTTACCATGAATGAATTGAGATTCATCTCAATATTAAAGATATCATCCAAAGTCACTTGAATCCAGGAGATCAGTTATAACTTAAAAGGGAGTTACTTTCCAACCACACAAAAAATAAAGCAATTTATTATTTCGAATTACATTCTCTGATAATATTATTTCCGATGATCGGTTACAGACTCTCAAAGGCCCCATAAATCATACAGAAATTTTTGAGGTTACCAGTTGTACATTAAAGAGCAATGGAATAGTGTGTTCTCTATAATGTGCCGTATGTCTACAGTTCTAAATGTGACGTGATGTAGCACGGTTAATACACCTCAATAATGTGCCGTATGTCTACAGTTCTAAATGTGACATGATGTAGCACGGTTAATACACCTCTATAATGTGCCGTAAGTCTACAGTTCTAAATGTGACATGATGTAGCACGGTTAATACACGTCTATAATGTGCCGTATGTCTACAGTTCTAAATGTGACATGATGTAGCACGGTTAATACACCTCTATAATGTGCCGTATGTCTAAAGTTCTAAATGTGACATGATGTAGCACGGTTAATACACCTCTATAATGTGCCGTATGTCTAAAGTTCTAAATGTGACATGATGTAGCACGGTTAATACATTGTTCTATATAATGTGCCATGTCTCCAGTTCTGAATATAACATAATGTACACGTTGTAGTACGGGGAATATATTGTTCTGTATAATTTGCCATATCCCCAGTTCTGAATGTAACTTGATGTAGCACGGTTAATACATTGTTCTATATAATGTGCCATGTCTCTAGTTCTGAATATAAAATTATGTACACGTTGTAGTACGGGGAATATATTATTGTGTATAATTTGCCATGTCCCCAGTTCTGAATGTAACTTGATGTAGCAAGGTTAATATATTGTTCAGTATAATTTGCCATGTCTCCAGTTCTGATATAACACGATTTAGCATTGTAAATACATTGTTCTATATAATGTGCCATGTCTCCAGTTCTGAGTGTTATATGATGTATCACGGTTACTATATTGTTCTATAAAATGTCCCGTGTCTCCAGTTCCGAATGTGACATGATGTATCGCGGTTAATACATTGTTCTATATAATGTGCCGTGTCTCCATTTCTGAGTGTTATATGATGTATCACGGTTACTATATTGTTCTATAAAATGTCCCGTGTCTCCAGTTCCGAATGTGACATGATGTATCGCGGTTAATACATTGTTCTATATAATGTGCCGTGTCTTCAGTTCGGAATGTGATATGATGTATCACGGTTAATAAATTGTTCTATATAATGTGCCGTGTCTCCAATTCTGAATGTAACATGATGTACACGATGTAGCACGGTTAATACATTGTTCTATATAATGTGCCATATCTCCAGTTCTGAATGTAACATGATGTACACGATGTAGTACGGTGATTATATTATTGTGTATAATATGCCATGTCCCCAGTTCTGAATGTAACTTGATGTAGCATGGTTAATATATTGTTCAGTATAATTTGCCATGTCCCCAGTTCTGATATAACATGATGTAGCACGGTGAATACATTGCTCTGTATAATATGCCATTTCGTGTAGCAATGTAGAGACATAACTGTCCGACACCCCTTAAGTATTTATCACCTGAACGAAAAACGTATAGAATATGTGCTACCTCAGGACATTTATCTACTTCAGAATATTACCTTTGTGATATAAACTGTTATTATGTCTGCGCAAATTTATCTTCCGCAAACTACTTGTTTGTACACGATGAGCCCTTTGAGTGCATTTACACCACAATTTGAATGACTTAATGGAACGAACTAAATTTAATCACGTGACTTCTTGTTTATGACGCAATACTTTTTTCTAATTTTCTAATTTATTTATGTTTACGAATAAATCAAATATATTCACGTAACCAGGTTGTCTTATCGTTGCATTAGAAACGAGTCTCGCTACTTCATGAATACCACAGCTAGACTGAGAATACAAATACTCGCCGCAATATTGGAAATAACTAGGCCTGAGCTTGACAGCGACACACAATAAAATCGTCAATAGCAAGTATGCATATATCTGTGCAACTCTGTGTAACCCAGTATCATGTCAGGATTGCCACCTTCTTGTGAGGATAGTGTTAAATCGTTGAGAAAACACCAGAGGATTCATCGGTAACGGAGAGGGTCTAATTGCAGGGTATCATTTTGTCCATTTTGAATAATATTAACAAGATAAACATTAGATAGAGTATAAAAAAATACATGCATACATTTATGTTTATTATAAAACGAATACATAAATGGATAAATTGTGAAATAAACACCTATGTTGTTAAAATTAGAGAATAAACTCCTTCTTTACTGTTATAAGTGGACTATGAAGCCACAATGGCATCCGATAAATTACCATTATTTTTTGGGAAAAGTCCATAACACTTTTTATTAAAGCTAATGTAAGCGTATCATTATAATTTTCTGCAAACTTTGCTAAATATATAAATGTTACTGTATTTTTATTGCAATATTATGGACATATGAAAAGAACGGAAAAGAAAACAGTATTTTGTGACCGAGTTATTGATTCTTCCTAATAATATATTTCTCAGATATGCAGTCGTGAACTTAATTTGCTCTATGAAATATTTAAGTATACAAATTTTCCCTAGAAAAATATATCACCAATGATTTATTTCACACTTTTAAATAAATTAAACAAAAACTGCGAGAAACTAATGCAAAATAAGTGTAGTATCCAATAAGAATTAATAAAAAGCAGATTTATATTTATATTCTCAAGTGTAATTTATCAAAGTTGATAAAAAATATAAAAATATAATGTTTTTAATATTGACTTTTATACTCCAGAAATAATAAAGTCTAAATAATCTAGTAATGTCTTTTTATTGTTTAACTTTGAAACCGGTATTTATGGCAAGTTTGTTTTTAGCGATAAGGATCGTGAAGGAAATTGAATTCTACGGGCATTTGTGCTATCGAAATAAAAATTTTCAGAAGCAAAAGGTTTCAGATTTACAATCTGATCTCCTTTTCAGGTGCGGCATTAATCGAACATATAACTAATTTATGTTTAAATAAACAACTCATACTTGAGGATTTTAAAAATTTAATAAAACCAAACACTAATTATTCAAAATTATTTAAATAATCCGGTTACAATAGGTCTTTACTGACCGACCAACCACAGAGAACCGGCCAGAGGCCAATAGTAAATAGCAATCGTCAAATCAGGAAACTGTAGTTGGTATTATATATTATTGGTTTATATTTGTTTAAAATGTGCAGAGCGACTCCGCAATCATTCATTAAAAATGTTTTATCATAAACATTGACCATCTTGCAAAATTAGCCTTTGGTTGCTGATTTAAAAAAATGGATTTACAACGAATCACATTTCATCAAATTGATTAAAGGTATATAAGCAATATTTAACTTTATAATATACTAACAAAAGTCTACGTTGGGCCAATAGCTACTTATCGTCATAAAATAAAGGAGTATTTCGATAGTAATGCCATAGCTAGGGATTTTCTCATTTTTTGTCTATGAATATGGTCGCGGTTTGCTTTTTTAAACTGCAAATAAGGCCCTGCGGGAGCCTATCCGTCCCTTCGTTTTGGAGAAAGTGTACATATTATCCCATAATCCTTATAAGATCAAAGTCCTTTTTTGCCTGACCTTATATACCGCAATATATAATTATGAAGGAAAAGAAACATATTACTCATAGTTTCAAATGTTACTAGTTGTAGTAAAAAGAGATTCTATATCCAAAACCTGTTGGGTTAATAATATTAATATGAAGATGAAGCCGTTTTTCATAGAGTAAGGTCTTTAAATTAAAAATAATCATAAATAATATCTGTAGGTCGTCTGTCTGAAAGTTTCTAGAGATATTAGTAACTAACTTATACAAAGCATCGTGTTAACAGGAAAAACGTAACCCTTTTGCTGTCCTCCCTGGAATTAGTATGCTTAATAGGGACAGCAAAGGTAAATCGATGATTGAGGTGTAAGGTTTGCCCCAGACATCCTAGATAAGGTTCAAGATTCTCAATTGAGAATCGATCACAAGACCCTGATCCTCCCTTTTCCCGACGATACGCTAATGGCGGTATTGGAAACATATTGCTTATATCCGCCTGGGACTACATCACCCATCTCATGTGTTAGGAATATACAACTTTCGCTGGAAATTGTGTATTCTCAGCAAATACATTCCACCAATCGATAGTTGATTTTGAAAATACCATTCATATGGATGAAACTAGCTAAAAGTTAAGTTTTATAAATTAATAAAAGTGCTTTCATTCGTAATAATTTTCATAGTTAAACATACAGCTTACGGTACTGAGGTTCTATTCTGAAATTTTTTTATATAAACCCTGACAATGTAAAAAAAACTAAAATAAGTTTAGTATTTTCTAATAAACTCATATTAAATGTATATATATATATATATATATATATATATATATATATATATATATATATATATGCAAGTACCTTTTGCGATTCAATGTTTATTGAAATATATATATATATATATATATATATATATATATATATATTTATATATATACATTATATAAATATATATATACTTGTATATATATTTAAATAAATAATTTTATTAACTCCACTTATAGGGTTATCTATATATTATATATATATATATATTGTAAGACATATGCAATTATTAGTAAAATAAAATTCATAGAATCGATGTACAGATAGTTGCTGGAAAGGAAGTCTTGTATTACAATTCGAGACAAACATCCTCCGGATGTAAGTGGATACGCACATGTCTTACATTCCCCTGGCTTAAACCACCACATGTAAGGTTTGATAAGTTTGGTTTAGTTTAAGATTAAGGTTGTGACATATTATGAGCAAGGGTTGCTGTGAGAGGATTTAATAATAGGTTAGATTGGCAGTACAAATACCCTCAAATGAACCAACACATATTTTATTTTTGACAACATCTCATTAAATTGATAAAAAATTTTAATTAACAATAGATTGCGTCAATCGACATATTAAGCACAAATTTTAATACCTTAATTCTTTGAAGACATATTTAATATTAAATTATTCATTACAATTTATTTTTAACTTAATTCATTATAACATTTACTAGTAATTTTGTATTGTTGCAATAATTGTGAGTTCATGGACTAACGTGAGAAACTTTCTTTTAAATAGCTAAACATTTACATGAATTTACATTTTCGAAATTGTGAACATTTAAATAGATATGGAATTGAAAATGATTAATGAACCCTAAAATATACTAAGTTCTTAAAATTACTTACATTTTATTTCACATCACACTTATTACGTCTAGAGATATTTTTCCGCACACGAACACCAACACTAGCACTCCCGAACTTCAGTTTTCGAATTCCCGTCCTCGACTTCCTCCTCTCCTCCTTGTTCTTCAGTTTTTATGTTGTTCTCCCGCCAGCTCATTGACCACGCCTCTGCCAAATCTGTCCATCATAATTGGTGAGTAACAATTTTTCATATCAGCATGGCTGTCCCTTACATTGTCGCACGGTTTTTTATAAATAAGCATTTCCGCTGCTTGAACAAGCATTTCCTGTTTGTTCACCATCGGTGTCTGGGCGGATGTACGTATCCACTTACAGGAGGATGTTTGTCTCGAATTGTAATACAAGACTTCCTTTCCAGCAACTATCTGTACATCGATTCTATGAATTTTATTTTACTAATAATTACATATGTCTTACATTCCCCTGGCTTAATGACGATTCTACCTACGAATCGTACTTATTGTCTAATTAAGGTTATCCATTGGGTAGTCACGTTCATGTACTGTAGGCTTCAGAAATTTTATTTTGATGTTGTTAATGTGGATGAAGTAGAGGGCTATAAAAAGAAGTAGTGTTATTATAGAAGTCCAAGCTAATAAAATGTACAAAATGAGTTCCGTGTTGTTTACAATGTTTTTTTCGTCGTGATGTAGCTGGAAGTCTTTGTAGATTGTGAACGAAGTAGGTGAATGCGCAGGTAGCTCGGAGAGTAGGTAGTGTTGTTTTGTTGAGAATGCTGTGTAGACATCTTCCTCGTTGTCTGCCAAGTCATGTATTTGGTGTTCTGTCGCAATGTCACAACACCGTTCGAAGAAATCTCCGTCGAACGTGAGCGATCATCTGTTTCTATCTGGTTGTTGTCTTTGGATGAATAGGAGGTGTTCTGCTACCATTTGTTGATGTATGAGGGTTTGTAATGTGGAAAGGTTGTTCTGTATCTTGCAATAGGTTTGGGAGTTGTTGAGGTTTTTAGGGCAGACATTTATAGAGGGTTCGTTTTTAAATTTTGCTGTGTGTTGAAAGGAATTTTGTATATGATAGGTATGGAACTGATATAAGGTAGTGTCTGAGGCATTGGAGTAAAGTACGCTCCTGTGAAGATTTGTACTAGAGGCTTATTGGGTTCTCCTATGTTGTGGGTTGATGTGCTGGCAAAGGTGGTCGAAAGAGGCATGGCAAGTGCTGTGAGTAGTAGAAGGAAGTGCTGTGAAGACTTCATTTTTCTCGTGGGTGGTCGGGATCGGTTAGAGTGCTGTAGACTGGTGTCTTGTAGATTGGTGTCTTGTAGACTGGTGTCTCAGGTTGTAGTTGGCTTTTTGGTGTCGAAATTCTAAAACTAAATATCTACAGGTTACATATACATTTCAGGTTAATATTTTATAATTAATACACATTTATGCCTTTTAATGACCTCTCGATGGTGTGTCGTATTTCTCTAGCTCTATGTAATAATATTTACTAAGCATCTTGATCTCTAGTGTTCTTAAATAAGGTTCGATATTATGTTAATTTATTATATTACAAAACGATACTACGCACCTTTGTTTCTGAGGCTTATGTAATATCCCTTCTTTGTGCTTATTGTCCATAGTCATTATTATGATCATAATATATGTTGCCAAATCAAGGCTGTATAGTTTGTTAATGAGCAATATTGCCATGCTAATACATGATATGTTAGATATATGTTACTTCCCTTCAATGTTATATTAGCTATGTAATATTTAAACATGTCATTTAAGTCATTTACATGTCATATGTTGAAGTATTTGTTTTTCATAGGATTATATAATATAGAACATCTATGTCTCTTTCTTTGAGATGCATCTCAGGAAAATTGAGTCCTTGTAGGGTATATTATGTTTACATTGTTATCTACTAACTTAAATAAATATGATATATGTAGTACACTTTATCAATTTTATATTCCTTATTACTAGGCTATATATATATACACAGATCCCTCAGGTAAGTCTAATATGTACGTTGTATCAAGTTAGAGTACGGTTTGTTATTGTAGTAAACGAGTACGTGGGAAACATTACTTGCATACTAAGCTGTCTGAACCACCAGGGCCCTTGGCGACCCAGACCGCTAGTACAAGGCAATGCCCCCTAGTCATAGTCACAACACAGTCGGTGTAGTATAGCGTGGGAAGTTAGTTGAGTTAGTAGAAAACTTATCTGCATGGGAGACATACCAGAGTCACGGTCAAGTCTTACTAGCCAGTCTAAGTACGGTTACCGTGGGTTACAGGCTCTGCTCGTGTCGTGTCGTGTGTGCTGTGTTAGTGTCCTGTGTATTGGGATTATCTATACCAATATCCTTGGTACGTGTAACCTATCACTTAATCACTAAATTACACTAAACTTCAAATTAAAATACAAAGTCAGGCGTTTTTAATTTTCTAAATCTTTTATGTCTTTATTCTCTATCGTTTTCCGACACAACATTGAGATTTTTTATATACATTTTTATTTCTGTTAGACTTACTTCAGTGACTCTCAAGGTTATATAACGTTATAATGAATCATTCAAACCGTAATCAAGTTAACCGGTCTCTCAACTCCTGGAGTATAATACCTATTTTTTTAAAGCGATTCTTGCGTGACTACGTAGTAGCTTTTTACCCTCATATACTATGAAAGTATTGCGAAGATACTTTTCACTCTCTTCAAATTTTACTACAAGTCAGTGAGTGCACAGTGATGTTCATGAGAAATATTGTATATTTTATTCTTGAATATTTTATTATTGCTCAAATCCCTTCATATTTGTTTTTTATTCTCTTATAGAATAATTTCATTCTAGCAACATGTATTGGTTGTTCTGTTAACCTTCCCCTGTGGTAAATTTCTACTGCATATGCCACTTCGTTAATTTTTTTCTTGACAACGAAAGGACCTCTAAATGGTGTTTGAAATTTACTATATTTTTTGTGTGGTCTTACGGGAAATGGACCAAGACTTCATCGGGGTTTAAATCTAAATGAGTTTTGTCACGGTCAAAGTATTTCTTTTGCGCTTCCTGGGCTTTTTTCATGATTTTCGGCATATCTTTGTCGTATTTGCTCTAAAATTTCTATATTTTCCAACACCATTTTTTCGGGATTAACCTGTAAATATATACAATCAGATGGTAAGTTAGCTTCGTAACCAAACATGAGGTAGTGCGGTGTGTAGCCTGTTGAAATGTTTACAGACGTGTTGTAGGCAAATGTAACTATTTTTACATATTTTGACCAAGTTTGGGGTTTTTCCACAACGTAATGAGATATTGCCTTTATTAGCGTGTGGTTGTATTTTTCAACCGCACCTTGTACTTGTGACATATAAGCAGCGCCTGGCCTTTGTTCAATCCTGAGTGCATTTAGTAACTGTGAAATTACAGAATTCATAAAGTGTGTTCCTCTGTCATGATTAATAATGCTGGGAAATCCAAATGAGCAGAATAGATTTAATAATTTTTGCGCTACCGTGTTCGCATCTGCATTTCTACAAGGGGTTGCAAATGCCATTCTAGTGCAGGCATCTGTTGCAACTAGGATATATTTGTAACCATTACTTTGTGTAATATTACCTACAAAGTCTATTGTTATTCTGTAATAGGGTTTTATGGAGGGTGTAATAGGTTGTAGTAGGCCGTAATTTTTGTTCGTTTTTGGCCTACGTAGTTGACATTCTTCACAAGTTTTTGTATATTGGAGGATATCACGGTACATATTCGGCCAGTGATATCGTAATTTTATTTTTGAAGCTGTTTTGTAATGTGATAAGTGTCCACCCGTGTAGGGGTTGTCATGGAATATTTTTAAAATTTCTTGTGTTTGTTTTTGGGGTATAGCCAATAAGTTTCTAGTTTCTCGTCCGTTGAAAGTTTTGAAATATAACAATCCATCTATTTCTTCGTAATGTCTTGAAGCCCGTCTGATTTTTTTATTTACCGCCTCAGGTGAGGTCATCGCAAGGCGTATTTGTTTCAAATAACTGTCTTGAGCTTGTAGTAGGGGTAGATTTGTCTGTATTAAAGCATAGACAGTTAAACACACGTCCGTAAATTCTTCATCCAAAGGTTGTTCTAAAGGATTTCTGCTTAAGGCGTCTGCTAACACGTTTGTAGCACCACGTTTATGTTTTACTACAATGTCGTAGTCTGTTAATGACAGTGCTAATCTGTTTAATCTAGTGGAAGTGTGCATAAAATTTTATAAAACTGTAATGCGGCACAGCCCGTATAAACTGTTGTTTGTCTACCAAGCGTGAATTCTCTGAAGTAGTTCACAGCATAGGTTAGCGCTAGCATTTCACGTTCAGCATTGCTGTAACGTTTTGGGTATTTGAATATTTTTTTGACATGTAATAAATTGGGTACATTCTATTATTTTCTTCATCTAACTGTACTAACGCTGCTCCGCATCCAATCAGACTGCTATATACATAAATGTGTGCTTCCCTGTTGTCCTTCCAATGTGATAGTAATGGTGGGTTTGTCAAAATTTGTTAGATTTTTATAAAAGCCTGTTCACATAGACCCGTCCATTTAAATGCCATATTTTTATTTGAATCTTTTATTATCTCAGTAAGGGGTTGTGCTATTTGGCATAATTTTGGATGAATCTGCGGAAGAATCCTGAGCATCTTAAAAATTGTCTCACTTGCCTTACACAAGTTGGTCTTTTAAATTCGGTGATAGCTTCTACTGACTGTTTTTGGGGTAAAATGCCTTCCCCTGATACCTCGTTTCCTAAAATGTTTACACTTTTGTAGAGAAATTTACACTTTTTTGTATTTAGTAGCTTTTTCTAGTTCTTCTAATATAGTTTCTAGATTATATAAGTAATTTTCAAGTGAGTCACCCTAACAAATTAGGTCATCCACTTAACAAATGACTTTATTATAAAGGTGAAGGTTTAATATCGCATTCAAAGCTTTACTAAATAATGTGGTTGAAGTTGAAAGTACCATCGGCAGTCGGTAAAACTGTAGAAGTCTATCAGGTGTTTTTATGGCTAAGATATGCCTATCTTCTTTCCTAACCTCCATAGAATAAAATGCATTTTTAAGGTCTAATTTTGTAAATGTGTGCGCTTTGTTCAAAGAGCTTAAAACCAGGTTTACTGAAGGAATGGGGTGGGCATCTGTTTTCAACTGTGCATTAACCTTCCTGAGATCAGCTACCATTCTGTCGCTTCCATCTTTATTTTTCACTAAAAATACTGGGCTTGCATATTCTGTGTAATCCTGATATTCCTCTAATATTTTTGCTTGTACTAAATCGTCCAATAATTTGTTTAATTTTTTCCCTTTCTGTTTTACTCTGTCTATACGGTGGAGAGTTTACAGGTTTCATATTCGGTTTTAATTCGAGTTTAACAGGAGGTATATTTGCAGGAGTTAAATCGATTACCTTTGTTGTAAATATGTGTGTGTATTTTTGTAAAACGTTAAGGACTTTTTATTGTTCTTGGAGGTTTAAATGTGGTGAGATATCAAATACTATGCCGTCCTTATCTGTCAATATTGTTTTTCCTGTGTCACTTGTATTGGGATGGTGTTCCAGGGTAGACTGTGCTTCAAGAGTTGGGTAATGTATATGTCCTATCGTAGTATGTGCGGGTATCCTTTTTGGGAAATTTGATGCATTATAAATATTTACAATTGTATCTGTACCATCTTCCCCTTCTGAAAGATATGCATGACATTTCTTTTTTATTCTTAGATTCCTATCTGTTTCGATGGCTGTTCGAGACTCTATACCTTTTAAAGAGCTAATTCTAATGTGCTGATGCGGTGCTATAATTATGTCTTGTGGGGCTGTTACATCTGTTATTTGCTGTACTTCTAACCCCTGTGTGTTTTTAAAATTCTTGATGTCTAACTGCCATTGTTCATTCATAGGTATTATATGTTCAATCTGATATTTGGTAATTTTTATTGTTTTATTTTTATAGTTTAACTCCACGCAGTTCTGAAATAGGAATATGTTTCCTACCAATATTGGGCTGTTTAGATCAGGTGTCACATAAAACATGTCTTCAAGTATTACTTTGCCAATTTTATGGCGATTTTTGTCGAACCCAAAACTGTTAATGGTATACCGTTAGCCGATATCAACGAGGGTATGTTGCTAGTATTTAATTTTGTTTCACAAACTAGGTCTGCTCTAATAATGTTTATGTTACATCCTGTATCTATAATGCAGGGTACTGGATGTCGAGGGTTTGTGGTCAAGGCTACGTCTATTGTTAGGACAGGTATCTTCTTCGTGGTTTTATTTTCGCAATTAAATATGAGTTCATAAATATCCTCTAATAATAATGTTTTATTTTTCCTTGGTTTGTGTATCCTGTCTTGCGTTATTTCTTGCAAATTAGCACAATCTATCATATTCTGTTTCTTCTGTTGCTCTATGTGATTTAAAATCTGTATAGTGTCTATCTCAATGGTTTGTTTTAATCCAGTATGTGTGTTTACCTCCCCCATTGTACTGCAATCTGGGTCCTGTTTTACGTGCGCTACCCCCTTTAATACGCTAGGTTTTATCTGTCGTGTGACATTTTCTGAGACTGCAAGGTTTCTTGTAAAGCTGGGTTTATTTATATTTGTTTTCCCCGAGGGGTTTGGTTCGCTTAGGGTTGGGGTTAGATTGAACACAGATTGAAGTTTTATGGTGTGTATAGGCTTTTGCATAATAGGTTGTTCAATTTCTTCCATCTTCTTTAAGGGTGGGAATTTTTGATTATAATCTATGGCTTTAAATATCACTTCTGAACTGGTCTTTCCAGGGGTTGATAGTGGTAGTACTTTGGGGTTAGTTGGAGTAAATGTCATAGACTTTATACATTTGTAAGTTTGTCGATTCCTTTGGTTAAGATCTATGGTGTTATTTGTTTTCGCTTTTGATAAGGGGGAAGTTCGGTAAGGGTTAGTGTGACCTCCCTCTATTTCCCGTTTTTTTGTTGATTCTGTTTATAATAATTAGACTTGTAACATGATTCGATATTGTGGTTTGTTCGCTTGCAGTGCCTGCAGAACAGCTCTTGTGTATTGTTGGTTTTAGGTGTCAAGCAGTTACTTTGGGGTTGAGAAGTTAATGAACGTTGCTTGAACCAGCATTGTTCAGTATTATGGTTGTCTTTACGGCAAATAGTGTAATACCTATTTTGTCTAGCAGGTTGTATTTGGGAATGGTTTTGTCTTCTCCTATCACTGAAGGTAACGTGTTTAATCATAGGTGGCCTTTGGGTTTGTTTGGGGTAATTTGGGCTTTCCATATATCTATTCTGGTGAGGACTAGGTGTTCTATCATATATTTGCTTATATTTTGAGTTTTCATACAGGGATGGAGATATTTTGTACCTGTGGTTATGATTTGAAATTTGGTTTGTAGTTAGGGTAGCTACTAAATTGGTTAGGGTGTTAACTTCTGTTTGTAGTTTATGGATGATGTTTTGTTCATATAAGGGTGTACTATAGGGTCTGTTTGCTGCAACCCTATTGTACCTTTCTTTGTTTTTCATTTGTGTTAGAACTAGCTGTTCTGTAATTTTTAAATTAGTCTCTAGATCACTTAAGGTGTCGTTTTTCAGGCCTATAACTCGTTCACAGATTTCTGGTTTTAGTCCCTGTATGATAAAATGTATAATTTGCTTGTCCTGTATTGTAGAGTCATATCTTCGGCATGTTGTTAATATATCTAAAAAAATAGGTTAGTGTTGGCTCGTTCTCTCCCTGTATTTAGTGTTCTAAAATCATTTGTAGACTCTGGGTTTGTGCTAATGGAGTGAAAGCCTCTATGAAACTTTTAGCAAGTTGGTCCCATTGTATGGCTTCCCCTCGTTGTTTTTGCTTGTAGTGTTTGAACCAAGTTAGTGCTGTGCCTGATAAATGCGCTGGGAATAAATTAACTTTAGTGTTATCTGTCCATCTGTTTGAAGTTGCTGCCACTAGGAATTTGTCTAAAAAATCTTGTGGATTTTCGCTTTGGAGACCTGTGTAAGTCCCAGCTGATATTAACGGTATGTTTTTCCCCCATGGTTGCTGTGTTAGTCCTGTTAGGTAGTGTGAGTGGCTCGTAATGTTGTGCTAAAGTTGGGGGTGCTTGTGTCTTGATGTCCGCCTCAGGGTTATGTACAATGTCGTATAAATTTGTTCTCTGCACTAGAAAATCCTCGATTGTAGCTAGATCCTTATAGTTTGCCCTGTCCTCTTCACTAAGGTGAATCTTTCGTGTAGTTAAATTATTAAATATGGTTTTAATATTAGGGTGACATGCGCTTATACGTGTTAAGTTCTTAAGTGCCGCTAGGATAGGTCTGAGGTCCGCTACAGTGTCTGTGTCTCTAGATTGTATTCCATTTTTATTTAATATTTTTACTCTGTCACTTTTGGAAGTCCTGTACGTGTCTAATGGTATTACATCTTCATGTAGTATGGTTTCCATTTAATTATACATGTCCATTGACGTACCTAGTTAGTTTACTTGGCGTTAATCTAATTACGGGTTTGAAAAAACATTATAACCAATAACTTCCAGTTTTTATTTCAAAGAACCTAAAAATACTGGATTTTGGTGCTTTTCTGCCAAACAGTATCTTTCAAAAATTCGTAACTAATGTGATCCGATCAAAACTAAATTATCATACAAAATGGACAAGAAATGCACTGCATTGGAGAATTTAGAATGAACATAACGTTGTTATTAAATTACCATCTTTACCTTTATTCCTGATTGGGTGGTCCATTCAACTCGGCATTGGTCACGTAATGCACCTCTTAGATTAAATTTAAGTTTTAGCGTTAAATTTTAAACATGTTTCAGCAGGTGTTGTTAGTGTACCGTAACCGCCACAAGTTTTAACCCACAAGTCACCCGACTGTCCAGGTAATGTTGCCTCGCAGTGACCTCGAATAACCACAAACCAACATAGTGCAGAACTGCTGAGAGCGCAGAAACTTACCCACTACTGTGACAAGATCCCATCAGGACAAATTAAAAAGATATTTTGTATAGGATAGTCGTCTGTCCTTAGAGTACAAGTTACAGCAAGCCGAAAATAGCCGGTACAGGTTACTGTTATAGGTACGTTTTCTATACTTCACACGTCTATCATCGTTCCACTTACCAAGCACTCTGACTCGTTTAACAGAAACTGAAACATGTAATTGTGCCGTTTAAGGAGTACTCTGTCATGTATGAATCAGTAATTTTGTACTCGAGTACTGAAAGTACCAGATACAGTTAGAAGCTAGAAGATATAGTAAGAACTAACCTCACTTTCTTAGTTGCTGATTTGCCGAATCAAATTCTTTTAGTAGATTGGCCAACTCCTAAAAAACTGGAAGGGAAGTACAACAGGCCAAAGTCGAATAAATTATTTAGCTCTTCTGTCGATTGAGAATGAGTTGGCAAAGACGATTGACTTTACAGACGTAATTGACATTTTTAGTTAGAAGAAAGCGAGTAAAACCATTATCCAATAAAGTTATTGTTACAAAACTCGTGTTTCATGGCGAATGAACAGCAGTGACCGAGTGGCCTATTGTAATTGAACTAAATATTTCTTTTAATCTAATAGTGAGTTACATAAACGATAAACACATTCCATTACCATTTAAATAAAAATTATGTGTTATAATTAAACTTATGAGTGAACTTGTAAAATAGTTTTTAATTGTGCCCTATTTTTAGTTAGAAGTTTGAGTTTGATTATTGGTAAAAAATAACCATGCAATTATACTTTAGCACACGCCCGCGAACATGGAGGACCTGTAGTCATATGTGGGGGCCATTATTCCTGTATAAGCTTCATGGTAATTTGTAGTAAAGTGGTTTTACTGTAAAGTTTATAAAATCTAACTTGATCTTTGGCCTCCTTTTAATGTACGTAAAACGTTCTATAACATAATGATTTTAGGACCTAATATTTCAAACAAACTGGTCTGAGAGCTTATCTATACCCTGAAACCATTATGTTTCGGACACCGTCCAGAGGGTGTAACACTGCTGGTATTAATGTATTTAATAAATTTTTTATTGCTCTCTTTTATCCAACTTCCCAAACTTCTACTGTTTAAATTAGATGTCAAAAATGCAAATAATAATACATTTTCTCAACGTTTTTTATTGGGAGAAAAAATTAAAAAAGATTTTACACGGCATATTTTGTATAGAATTCTCAAGATGAATACCATAAAAAATAACTGAAGACTGTATTTGATTAAAAAAATAATTTAGAGATTCAAAGGTTAATTAAGTATTAAAAGACAGAAAGGGTCTCGTGGGACGTAAGGATTTCCAGTTTTGTCTTCACATTTGTCCAGGACCCGCTGTGGTGTAATTATTTTAATTAAATTACTCAAACCCCAGCCATTACTGGGACCCGTGCATTCATTTACACCGTTATCTCCATCATTGAAGAGACGCCGGATATTCTGGTAAGCCTCTAATTGTTTTGGAAAATTAACTTTCATCCATGAAATCCACGTTCCTATTTACAAAAATGTGTAATATGCAAAACTATGTGGTATTTACAATTTCGTCTAATTGTACTGTACTACTCACACAAAAATGTACAAGAAGCAAGTTGTGTGAAGTATTTACCTTTCACATAATTGTAACTGAACAAATTTTACAATTATACCTTTGAAAGCTTTTGATTTTGGAAAACTACGTAAACATTATACGTCCCGTTTACATAATATATTATAATGATCACATGTAGTCCAAACATTTTTATAATTTATCTGTTTAAGCCATGTTTCTGTGACAGAACTGTCGATGGTGATGTAGTTGAGGTAAAGGAGCTTATCAGTGTAAACAAGGAAAAAAGTCATATTTCATGACATTTTTTAGAACTTTATTTATTATTTGCGCTTATTTTTTTAAGACATTTCCTAAGCATTAAAAATATAATAAAACAATTTTTCATCATATAATGTGATATTTTCAAATGTTTACGTTTTAATGTAAACTGTGTCTTAAGTGAGTCTGACATTAATTACTGATGGGTTTTGTAATGAAAATATTACTAACAGAATAAGAAAACATATTGAAAGCAATCAACTTGACAAATTTTACTAGCTAATTATATAAATATGAAAAGTAGATAAAAGTTGTAGGAGCGAGCTATCTCACTCAACATACACTTGACGTGTGATGTCGGTAAACCAGCTTTAACATAGTTTCATAGCGCTAGAGAGAAGATAAAGTATACAAGGTCCTTACACCTCTTCATACATTGTAGGTAAGAGATCATCTTAAATATGTGAGATAAATAACGCCGAGCAATAGTCGGCTACTATATCTTACATCAAAGTCAATTTAAAAATACTAAATTGCAATGACTAAAACTGCAAATACACTGTAAAAATGTAATCAATGTCAAACAATCGAATCTGTTCTAACATTATTAATTACTTTGTAATTAACGGTTATGGTTCAATATCATTTTACTATAACAGCTAAGAAAATGAATAAAATACCTAATTTAGATATACACATAATATAGAGCTATAGCAATAATATGATCTAAGTCTCGTAATGTAGAGTTTAATTATTTTAATACTAGTTGATAATCCCAACATTTACCTTTAATGAAATGGTGATATATATTTGTTTTAGTTCAAAAGAAATAAACACAACAGTGTAACGAAGAAATTAGATAACATGTTCAGACAACTTACAGTAGATCCCCTATAATTCAACGAAGTGAATGTACAATTATTTATATCCTTAAAATTTATTTTACACATGTTTATCAAAGCGTGGTACTTTGTTATGGTAAAAATATAAGGTGAAATAAGTCACCAGTAAAAGAGTAAAGTATGTTACATTACGTTCTCGATGTACCAGGTAAATAAACTTCAATATCACGTTAGTACACGGGATATAACGTTTGTGGGTACAGTACAGGCGAATAGACGGCCATTGTAAGTTTACATTCTTCATTATAAGTGGCTTGTAAACTTTGGCTGCTTTAGACACATCCTTTAATAGAGACGCTGAGAGTCCTACAATACAGTCAAGTATCCTTAGAAGTTTGTATGTATAGGAAAGTTGACGTTAACTGTAATTATCCATTCTTCTCTTTAAGTGGCTTCTTAACCTTTTCTACTCTTGAAACTCACCTTAATACATCTAATGTGAGATCTAAAACACACTAAAATGTTCAAACAGGCGTGTAACCTTCTTTACCTTACACAATGTATGTTTAATACGGGTATTAATAATAATAACATATATAGTAAATTAGGCATATATTGTCAGGTAAATTTAGTATTGCTTTAAAATGCTGAAAAAACAAACTAAACATTGTAATCAAAATCTTTTTTTTTTTTTTTGAAAAGTAAAATTTATCTCAAAATTATAAATTATTTTTTCATGAATTACATGATTTTTTTCTCGCTTCAACGTATTTGTGTAGAAGATAGTTGACATAACTGTAAATTTCTATTCTTCTCTCCTTTGTCTACTCTGAACACCTGCTTTGATATAGATACCGAGAGCACTAAAACACACTAATATATCATTCCTTTTTTGTGTCTACAGAGATTTTGATGTCCATACTAAGTTACTATTATTAACTCTATGTGGCTTTCAAGCTTTGGCTACTTTGGACACCTCCTTAAATAGAGATACTAAGAGCCCTGCAACAAACTAAAATAATCTTACATGTTGGCGTAAAAGAAAATTTGACGTCTAATTTAAATTTTAATTCTTTACTCTAAGTGGTTTCCTTGCTTTGTCTGCTTTGACAAAATAAAGACATTGAGAGCTCAACAAACTAATAGACTAATAGAAACACTTTTTTGTGTGACACTTGTTTTACTTTAAGTAATGTATACTAAGTTTAGGCACTGACTTAGTAAATTATGTAAATCGCGTCAAGCAAGTTAAGCACTGTTTTCAAATGCTGACAAAATGCAGTAAACATTGTAAATACATGTTATGTGTTTAAATAATAATATTCCTTACATATTCATTATTTAACTATGATTTACCAGCAGATTTTATCTTACTGCAGACACTAAGAAAGGAATAGCAACAACATTATATACTTCTTACACATAATCCATACATATACCACAAGCTCTAAAACATCTTCTAAAATTTTTACCTTGTTACTTGACCTGCTTTAGTTATAAACGATGTGTCTCTCTGTCGTAAATTATGAATTTAAAATTTTAATTTTCAGCCAAACTGCAGAAATAACTTCAATAAAATACTTTGTTAAAACAAAACAAACATATACTAACGCATAGTTATACCCGAGAGAAGACAACACTAAGGGATCCACCTTTGTTTATACAACTATGGCTAGGGTAACACGAAGAATTTTAAATTTTTAAAAGTGTTTAAAAACATAACAAAATAGAGTGGATGTTTTTTATACTAGATGATATGCTTGAAACAGATGTCCGCTTTCAGAACTGAATTCACGCTCTAGTTCATATAATGCATATTATTTGGTGTTTGTAAAACATCGGAACGGGTTAAATGAAGCACAACTAATTGCAACTAGAAGGAACATTATGTAAATTTCAACATAAATTTATGTAATTGTTTGTTGAAGTTCATTCGTTAGTTATTACATTATAAAAATAACTTAATAATACAATGTTAATACATTTAACGTTATTCTTACCTTTTTTATACTTACATTCCTATTTTAACTAAAACTTGAAAGATTATTTTTATAAATGTTTATCTATTATATTTTCGTTCCTTTACAATTGTAGTGATTTAATCCCGTACAGAGGTTAAATTTAAGAGAGGACCATATGGTCCTAATTTCACCTCAATAAAGAAGTGTCTCTTTCTTTTATTTTCTTCCTTATTCCAATATAACTGACGGGTTGATACCTCTGAGAAATAAAACATTTTAATGCGTATACTGACGTAGATGTATTAAGAAAAGAATGGAGTAAATAACGGGAAAATGTATCAAACCTGAACGATCATATCGCTACTTTTGAATTGACTTATAAGTTTTACCATAATCTTTATTTTACTGTGAAGTTTTTAATATTTAAACACCATACTGTAATTTTTTCCCACTTATAAAATGTTTACTTTGTTACAAAATAAACACGCATAAAATACAAACTTTCAAGTATGTATAGTTAAGAGAATAATATAAGCCAGAATCATAACCATACAAACGTGGTACTTTGTGATACTCTACCAAAACAGAAAATCTTATTATAGAAATGCACATTCAAGTAACATCCATAAATTACGCTATATTTAATTCAGACTAAAACTACATTACCATTCTAGTTATCCTTTATTCTATTATATTCCCGGTTATAAGTGTTTATGTAAAATAATTAAAGTGATAAAAATGGCTAAAATTAAAAATAACCGAAAGGCTTAGTAACGAAAGAATTGATAGACGAAGGTGAGATCTGGTATAATGAAGTTCCTGGCAGTCTGCAGCTATATATGGGAGCTGAGTGTCCGCATCTCACATTAGAACTCCCAGTTTAGAATCTGTTTAGGCAACCACTTAGTGATAATCTGATCCTAGTATATATAATAATGTTTTAAAAAGCCAGATCACCCCAAATATTTCAGTGGCCTGTGGAAACTTGCCTATCAAAATGGTTTACCATTCGAGTGGAATAGCTCAGTAACAAACAATTCGTGTCCTTCACGTACGAGAAACTCGAACTTAATCAATCTCAAGTAGATTAATAAGTACCTATTTTGTGAGAGGGACGTAGTAACAACTAAAATAGCTGAACTATGAAACTTAAAAGAGAATAAATCAATATCATAAAAATTTAAAGGTAAATAACCAAACAAACATATTTTACTCTTCGCCTCAACAAAGTCATTCTCTCAATTTGGATGAGTAATGATCGCATCAGCTGCTTTTTAACTTATATAGTTTAATTTTAATAATCTTGAAAAGTTATAATAATCAGTAGATTAACTATTTCCATCTTCTGCATGGTCGTTTGCTCATTAATGTTAGTAATTTTTAGCATTAAACATTCTCATTTATAAATAAATTTATTGTCCGCTAACTATAAACCAAACGGAAATATAAAGAAGAAATATTGCCGAAAAGAAGATAATTAGAAGGAAAGTGGGTGAAGTTTTAAATATCTTTTTGATTATAAGTCTCTCTCCACTTTTACTTGACAAAAACCAAAACCATCACCAAGAGGGGTTTCTTTGATCATAATAACTCATCTTCTTCAGTTTACTTACCATAAAGGAATTGAGATTTATCTCAATATTAAAGATTTATGGAACACAAATATCGTCCAAAGTCACTTGTATCCAGGAAATCAGTTATAAATTAAAAAGGGAAGGTATTTATTTGACATTAACTTAAATCTTACGTACTTTCCAACCATACATAAAAAGTAATTTCTAATTTCAAATTACAATTTCTGATAATATTAATTTCCGATGATCGGTTAGAGACTCTCAAAGGCCCCATAAAACATACAGAAATTTATACGGTTACTTAGTTATACCTTAATGAGCATTAAAACAGTGTGTAATCTATAATGTGCTGTGTGTCTTTAGTTCTAAATATAACATTATGTAGCACGGTGAACAAATTGTTGTATATAATTTGCCGTGTCTCCAGTTTTAAATATAACACGATTTAGTACGGAGAATACAGTGTTCTGTGTAATTTGCCGTGTCCAGGTTTGAATATAATACGATGTAGCACGGGGAATAGAGTGTTCTGTATAATTTGCTATGTATTGCTGTGTAATTTGCCGTGTCCAGGTTTGAATATAATACGATGTAGCACGGGGAATAGAGTGTTCTGTATAATTTGCTATGTATTGCTGTGTAATTTGCCGTGTCCAGGTTTGAATATAATACGATGTAGCACGGGGAATAGAGTGTTCTGTATAATTTGCCATATCTACAGTTCTGAATTTAACACGACGTAGCAAGAAGAATACAGTGTTCTGTATAATTTGCTATGTATTGCTGTGTAATTTGCCGTGTCCAGGTTTGAATATAATACGATGTAGCACGGGGAATAGAGTGTTCTGTATAATTTGCCATATCTACAGTTCTGAATTTAACACGACGTAGCAAGAAGAATACAGTGTTCTGTATAATTTGCTATGAAATGAAAGTTAATATTTTTTCACCAAATGTTATAATCATTTATATAATAATAATATAAAAATGGGTGTTAAAAGTTTACACCTATTTCTTCTACCCGAGAAACAGGTAGAAAACATATAAATATAGCGTTGTAGAGATATAACTATCCGACACCCTTTAACTATTTATTATCTGAACGAAGAACGTATAGAATATGTGCTACCTTACAATATTTATCTACCTCAGGATATTATACCTTAGTGATATAAACTTTTATTATGTCTGCGAAAATGTATCTTCCGCAAACTACTTGTTTGTACACGATGAGCTCTTTGAGTACATTGATACATTACAATGTGAAGGACTCAGTGGAACGAAATTAACTGTATCACGTGACTTCTTCTTTATGACGCACTACCTTTAAATGTTCTAATTTTTTATTATGTTTACGACTAAATAAAATATTTTCGCGTAACCAGGTTGTCTTATCGTTGCATTGGAAACGCATCTCGCTACCTTATGAATACCACAGCAAGACGGAGAATACAAATACTCGCCGCAATATTGGAAATAACCAGGCCTGAGCTTGACAGCGACACCCAATAAAATCGTCAATAGCAAGTATGCATATATCTGTGCAACCGCTCAACTCTGTGTAACCCAGTATCGTGTCAGAATTGCTAACTTCTTGTGAGAATAGCGTTCTAACATTGAGATCAGACCAGAGGATTCAACGGTAACGGAAAGGGTTTAATTACAGGGGATGAGTTTGTCAATTTAAAAGATTATTAGAAAGATAAACATTAGATATAGTATAAAAAATAAATATTGTTAATTGTTTGTGATTAGCATAATTAAATGGATAAGTTGTAAAAGAAACACGTATGTTGTTAAAATTGACTATATTAGAGAATAAACTTCTTTTTTTCCGTTACGAGTGCACTTTGAAGCCACAATAACATCCGATAAATTCCCGTTATTCTTTGGGAAAAGCTGCATAGAACTTACGAAGGGTAATATAACCGTATCATTATACATTTCAAAAAATGTTGCTAAATATATAAATGTTAGTCTAATTGTTAATTGAAATATTGTGGACATATCAAAAGAAGAGGTAATAAAACAGTATTTTTTTATTCTGTAAAAAGTAAATAATACGTATAAGTATTTTTTGATCGATTTATAATTATTAAATCTTCTTAATAATATATTTCTTAGATATTATGCAGTCTTGAACTTGATTCGCTCTCTAGGAAACATTTAAATATACAAATTGTTCCTTACATCACTGTTTTATTTGTACACTTTTAAATAAATTTACAAAAAAATTTAGAGAATCTAATGCAAGCTAAGCGTAGTACCCAATAAGAATTACTAAAAAGCAGATTCAGGTTTATATCCTCAAGTATGCTTTTTTTAAATATAATTTGTACGAATATTATTCATCAGTATTCGTAAAAATTACAAAACGAATAATGTTCTTAATATCAAACTTTTATAATCCGGAAATAATAGTCTAAATAATCTTGTAATGTCTTGGTAATGTTTAACTTTGAAACAGTTATTTCCTGGAAGTTTGTTTTTGGTGATAAAGGATCGTGAAGGATACGGAATTCTACGAGCATTTGTTATTGTTATCGAATCACAAATTTCACGAGCAAAAGGTTTTAGATTTGTAATTTGATCTCCTTCTCAGGTGGATAATTAATCGAACATATGACTAATTTAGGTTTAAATAAACCACTCTTACCTGATAATTGGAAAAATTTAATAAAATCAAACACAACTTATTCAAAATTATTTAAATAATCCGGCCACAAAGGATCTGCCGACCAACCACAGAGAACTGGCCAGAGACCAATAATAAATGGCATTCGTTACAGCAGAAACATGATAACGTCAAATCAGGAAACGGTCTTTGGTATTATATATTATTGGTTTTACCATGTATTAACATGGTAAAACCAAATGCGTCAAAACAAATGCGGCGACTCCGCATTGATTAATTAAAACTGTTTGATCATCAACAATAATTCGACTATTAGTCAAAACTAGGCGCTTTGGTTGTTGATTTTGAAAAATGGATTCACAAGGAACCATAAATTATCAAATTGATTAAAGGTTTCTAAGCAATATTTAACTTTATAAAATATGTACATAATCTTAAAACTGTCAATCAGGCCCTGCGGGAGCCTGTCCGCCCTTTCGAGTCCAAAAACTATCTATTATAGTAGTATATATTAAAAGCTTACAATTCAGAATTTTATAACACACTTAACATATGTTATTTTGTTATCAGTTTATGGCTGAAATATAACTATATAGATAAAATAATTTAATTCTACATCCTGTGGAACTGTAGAGAATAGAAAAAATCATATTTAACCTTTTTTAGGGGCGTTGTAATTTTTTATATCTCTATAGTGATAGCATAATAACATACAGTAGGAAATAGTGATAATGGCTTAACACAGCTTTTAAATTAATAGGGTACAAGTATACCCTAGTTGTAGATATATAATAATAACGAAACTAGCTAAGGATTATGTTTAAAAACTTAATAAAAGTACTTTCATTTGTTGTAATTTTCATAGTTGTAAGTACAACTTACATTAATGAGTTTCCATAGAGAAAAACGCAATTAAATTTACATTTTCAAAACGTAAAGAAATTATCATATTATATTGAATTATATATATATATATATTTAAGTGTATGAGTATTTAAATAAGTATATATATATATATATGTATATATATATATATATATATATATATATATATATATATATATATACACTTATTTACAGATCCACCCAGATTATATCATGTAATGTCATTTACAGATAGAGGGGTACGTTTAAATGTGTTCACCAATCAAAGAGCAATTATCACAATCTCCTTCTATGCACCCAGTTGTAGGGAACCCATTGAGTAAAATATATATCAAAATGGAAAAGTAAAATAAATTATTTATTCCACTGTAAAATCATATTAATGGCATTAAGAAACTGAGTTACTTATGTTATAATAAAGTAACAGTTTGAAGTACAATTTGTTACCAGTAACAGTTCGAATTTAAATAAAGATGTAACTCAGACATGTTTATTAAAAGTATTTACGTTACTAGTGTGTGGATTCCTCTTCAGAATATAATATCTATTCCTGTTTTAAAACCAACATGTAAATACTAGAAGTTATTAAATGCAATGTTTATAACCAGAATTTTCATGCCAACAAGCTAAATGTAATCTAAATATGCAAAAAATCAGTGTACTTTAATACTTAAAATGTTTCTCGGCCTGGAAGTAAAGCAGCTTAAACAAGCATTGTTCTCTTTCACACATTGTGTGCTCACAGAATAAAGAAGCACTTGCAACTTTTATTCTGTGTTGTTTGTACCATCTTTTCTCAATTCGTGAGATTTTATCAACATCGTGTAAAATATTTTGTTTTAAGAATTATTTTACGAAAATGTAAAAAAACCTGTGCGCACTTTAGTTTTTAAATATATTTTAAACATTAATATTTAATTTCAAAACTTTTAAATTTAAAAAACATTTCAAGTATACAATTTATTGATTTTATAAATATATTTCAAATTATTCTTCTTTGAAAATATTGGTGTTATATACAGTTTGATTTTACAGATAAAAGAAGCAAATTCTAGCGTTTAGTGTCTACCGGTTGATATGGTATGTGTGCCTGCACCTCTGTATCTGTGGAAGCACAAATTAGACAAAATTAGATTACAGAGTTTATTTTTAAGATTGTAGGTATTTTTTTTTATTAATGCATAAGTTAGCTTTTAGGTTGTTGCCATCTATGCTTTTTAATAGGTAGGTAAATTTAAGTCATAAAGTTAAGTATATAAACAAATAAAACACTAATAACATGATACAATGACCCCTCGCCCAAGTCAGGGATGCGATATGGATGTTGTGGTGTGAGAACACCCGGAGTATTGTTTTACTAACGGCTCCCATCATCCATGGGGAGAATTTTCAAGGATAGGATATTTATACGGATAGATAATACTTAAGAAAATTTGGTAAGAACCTATTGGTCTATATTTAAAAAGATGAATTATAAAATGGTTAATATTCAGTATTGTGACGAATGAGCTTACTAGCGCTTTAGGATTATTGTTATAAAAAGTAATTGTGTTGCATGTAGTAACATATATTAAAAGGCTTTCGAGCTTGTAAAAGTAATACAATATTAAAGATCTCAAGAACACTTGTGATATGTCTATAAGAGTATTGTACATATAGAACACACTTGTAGAGATGGTAATATGATTATAGTAGGGATGTAATGTAATGAGAAGAAGTCAATTAGGGCAAGAACACTTCGAGCTTAAATGATTAAAAACTAAAGAATTTCAGTCTTCTAAATCTAATTCTAAAAATTTATTGTAATTGAAGTGATAAGCTGTTTCTCTAGATTTAACAACAAGGTTGAATTTAAAAATTTAAAAAAAACATCTGTGACTTTATTAGGATAAATATACAATTATGCGTAGAAGAAACACACATTTTCTTGCCCATTCCTTCCATGATGAAGTCGCTCATTAAAAACGAATCAGCAGTCTGATCCTAGGACCACCCAGAAAGTATTTTGAATTTAATTAAGAAATAATCACACCTGTTAATATTGACCAAAACTAAAATTATACTTTATTAAAGACGCTTTTGTTGTAATATTTAATTTTGGGAAAATACAGTGGACAGCGCCTAGCACGCGTGTTTGTGTGCAAATACTTCATTTGTTTATGTTGTTACCTATTAATCATTAAAATACTTTTTCTTAATAATCTTAGATAATATTCTTAAATGGTGTGTTGGTAATGGGAAGGACAATTTTCTTTAGAAAGAATGTGTATATTTCAATATTGTTTCTGAAAAATAAAAAATATATGTGTCTGTGTATATACATATACATTAACAATTTGCCTCATTAGGTTTATTGGAACTAAACTGACATGCACCAAAAGTCGATATATTTTAATACCTTTATTAACACGTTCTAAATTTCATTTTTCAGGACAATATAAGTAAGTAAATTCATTTGGAATATGTAATATCTCGTTTGGTGTAGTGTACTTTTACGTGATAATTTTAATATCAGTTTATTTTGCTATGATAAATAATCACAGAACAGTGATGGATTTACTGAACGCCATACTACACTTAAAATACACTAATCGAGTTATTAAAGTTGTATGACTGATTTTTTTCTATTATCTGTACTTTTTTATCAACTTCTTATAATAATATTACCAATAAATTGCTTTATCGCCGTATCCACAAATTGGAAAATATTGCATGACATGCTTAAAATAATTACACAAATATATGAGCATAGTATTTAACTAAAAATATTATGGCTTAACATCCCCATTCAAATGCTGACCCAACTAAAATTCATTACTTAGGAATTCACCAACAGAGTAAGAGGTCCCTCAAAATAATAGGTGCCTAAACTTCCTCTTAATCATTAGTTTTATATTTTAAGCCCGTACCGTCTATAGGCAACTTTATAAGTTGATAAGTTTTGTCCCGACCTCAAATGGCAGAGCTTCAAAAGTACACAGTTAGAATGTATGTGGTGAGATCCCAATGCATTCCACCCTCTAGTGCTGTAGTCATAGACGCCTCTCGTTACTTCGTATTTGTATCAAAAGTACAGGACAGTCTCGTCCTTGTAGAGAGCTGGGAACGTTAGCAATATAAGTTTTTTACGGTAATCCCTCAAATTCTCTAATTCATATTTGTATTTTATTTTATTTCCAACGGTAACCCATTTTTTACAATTATTGATTATATTATGGTAGAGATAGCATGCTTGAACAAAATATATAATATAAAATTAATTAACAATGTTTTCATAAGTAACAAGGATACTAATAATAATATGAGTAGGGTAACAATATAAACTATAGACAGTAACAAGTAACAGATAATAAAGTATGAAGTAAGATAACAATAGATCAACAATGCAATTACGAATTAGTATTGTCGATACTATTCGGACTGCTTTCTTTTGAAGAATGAAACACCTCTGGAAATAGGGATTTACACATCCTCCCGATACTTTTATGACATATGACGTGTTTGGGTACACAAGGATATAATATGACATTTTCAATATTACAGTTCGAAGTAGTTCCTCTAATTTTGTGACCTCCTCTTGTGTCAACCCTACCATCCTTATATTACATATGATCGCTAAACGAGTTTTAGCTAACACAATACAGTCAAAAGTAAAATTTATCATTGTTTTATCGTTATCATCATATACAGACCGTTAAAATGAATTATGTGCGGAGATTTACTCGTACAAGTGGTGCCATGACACCGATTATCGGAGAAGGGTAACATTTTCCACATGTACATACGATTAATGCTATCTTTAGAAAGTTAAATAAAGTTAGAAGCTTATTGAAATGTAAGCCTCTAACAATAATAACAGAGGGTGTGTTCACTGTGGATCTAGTTTTGGTTCTGGAGACACGGCAGACCGGACATGGCCACTATTCACACTTTTGATTCTACCGTGAGAGAAAACGACCTGAAAACATGTTTATTAATCTTATTAGCAAATTGTGCTCTTCATAATTATTCAAGAGCATTTATCCGTAAATGCTATAAAATAATCCTTTGACTCATTAAGTATTTAAAACTGTTACGTTATAATATGATCGATCCTTCATTCCACCGCCTAAAAAAATTATTGGCGAAGATGGCAATAAAATTACATTTTATCAAAGGTACATATCATAGATACTCTCACCAATATACTATGAATTTGCTACCTTGAGTATAATTTTCAGGTAGATCTAAGGTATCGAACGAGACGTATTTTAACGAGACAAGGAGGCAATCACGTTCGTCTTTATAACTGCTAGTGAGCTATATAAAAGGAAAGGAATAGATGGGAACATAAATTCAGTTGACCAATTGTGGCACAGTAGCGTATATGAGAGCAGTACGTTAGGGATACGCTATGCTTGCCTGGAAAAAGTGACAGACAAATGTTTATTGTAGCCCGCATCTATCACTCACAAAGGTAGTGTAAAAACGCAGAATCCATTATTTTATATATTTTATTTCTTATTATTTTCCAACTCAAAATTTTTAAATTTGACCAGCGCTATATTGTATAGGGTGGAAAATACTAATTTATAAATTCTATCTCATTATGACAATATATGTTAATTTATTAGTTTCGTAGGCGAGTTCTGCTTTTTTCAAGTGAATTTCGAGTGAGTTTTGTCAACCCACCTTATCTAAAATTCTATGATATAATATGATGGTGCTTTATGATATTTTTCAAATGTAAGTAGGTTCAGTTATATATTATTTAATTGTTTGTGATTAGGAAATCAGAGGTTGGGGAACTACCGCTTATATAAAATTTGGTTTGTATATAAACATTATCATTCAAGTTAATTATATTCCCGATGTTTCAACTGAGTTTGCCTCGATGGCCTGATAATGAGAATATATACATACGTCTCAAAAAACTACTTTGGTTGAAAACCACTTATTTCCAGCGATTGTGATCTACTATCTGTCTAATATATTTTGAGCGCTATAGATGGGTTTGCCTCGCTGTCCCGAAGAAGGAAATATATTTACCTGCTTTTATGTCTGATAAGCCTACTTCGGCCAAAAAGTGTGTTGTTCCTGGCGTTCAAATTCACTCCAAGTCAAATGTATTTACAGTGCGACAGTTAATTTCGCCTTATATACTCGATCAACAAACTGTTTATATAGGTGTGTGTAAATATAAGTAGCCTAATCCTGTAAGAAATCAATAACTTAAGGTTGTTTATTTCAACGGTATAATGTATTTATAGTGTGAATTTTTAGTTTATATTTGAGAATATATACATACATCTTAGGATTAAAAACAGGAGTTCAGTGTCAGTTGAATTTTAATTACAAAACACAAGTATTATCACTAAAATAGTGGTTAAACTAAATAAACAAACTGTCGTATTTTCATAACACCATTTTTACGTAGAACAGTTAAATTTGTCAGGCCACCTCAATAAAATTAATATTACACCACTTAGAAACCAAGATGGGATTTTTAACTAATATAAAGACCAATGTGGCGTAGTCTGGGGGGATTTTCTAAATATGAATAAGGCAAATATACATTTAAGAAACCCTAAGAATAGCTATGTAAAATTTCAGTACAATCGGTTGAGTAGTTTAGGCGTGAAAAAAAAAACAAGGAAACAAAGGCACTTTCGCTTTAATAATTACTAGGATAGCATGATTGTAGACTTTGTGAAATTATTAGCTCAGCTATAGTTCTCTTTTGTTCTCTTTGTTACACATTTTCCTATCTTGACATTTTACAGGTTAATCTTTCATCTATAAATAAATATTTACTCGACGACCAGTATTCAATATGATTGTTTTGAATAGATACCTCCATCCACAGTGCCTTTGAGATACCATAATCCTATCCCACTTACTTTTTCCTTTAGGGATAACTAAAAGGTTTGGTGTACGATACAACAGTATACAATGTAGACATAGTCATATTGCATAATTTCATTTCAGCAACAGAAGTGTAGGGAAAACTAAAATTGTTGTTAAACGCTACACATTTAATGTTGCAAAGAGTTAGGTCTTTAGTAGATGAAAACGGGAGGAATGTAAACCTTTCTGTACCACAAAATTTTGATTATTATGTAATTGTTCAGTTCTACAAAACCAAAAAAGTACAATCTGTTCATTTAGCTCTTTATTAGCCCATGCAAATTTCTAAGTGAAAACAAAAACATGTAGGTCCTGAGTCCATAACTAATAATGAATTTTATTTAAAACACGACATTGGTGATCACCAGGTTTATTTGCAGAAAATATACACATTAATAACCATAACCATCCATGAAAAATGTAAAATTATCAGAATCGCTCTGTATGATGTGTCAATTGGATTGTTTTAACCGAATTTTATAGATTAATATGCAGTAGTGAGGGGTAAGTTCACTGTTACCACATAAGTCCGATTGTAACTACCCAATTCATTGTTGTATGCCTAGGTTATATTATCCGTCACTAATTTTACCTTCAACAGGTATTGTCCACATAATTATGGCCTATGTATAGCTGGAATGCTTCCTGTACTAAAATTAGACATGGATTTTCTGCCATATGATTCCGTATGCCTAACATTTCAGTAGATCTGAATAATGGTTAAACAAATAAAAACAAAATTTTCTGAAACAGCATTTAGTTTGAACCACCATCGATTTAAAATTATTTATAAACCTTTATATGCTACTAGCAGTTACCATGTGAATCGCACGAAATTTTGTAACTTTTGTACATGTATGAGCATTTCTAATGTATTTCGAGTTGATTATATTTTCGAGACATTGTATATTTATGGTCATTTCAATCTAGTTCAATATTTGTATATTTTGAAAAATGTATGTACATACACAGCTATAAGAAGCCTACTTATATCAAACGACAACTTGGATGTGTTTTATAAAAGTACATAAATGTATAGTAAAAACAATGTAATGTATGTAGACTACATTGAATATTAAATCAGCCCTGCTACAAGTTACCCGCTCCTTGCACACAATTTAGTAGGCATTGCACGTGTATGGTAACCACTGCTGGTTCAATTGAATTATATTATTTATGACGCCAATGTTGAGTTCCCCTTGTTGCCACGATCAATAAAATCTTTCAAAACGTTCATAGTTATAGCTATTGTAATTAGTACTTAGGATTTTTTTTATTATACGTATATAAATATTACAGATAAGAGAATTTTGTCTAATTTTGTCAAAAGATAAATAGAATAGGTTTTATATAAGTCTTTAAATTTATAGTAAACTTTTTTTATATTTTAGAATGATATTTTACTCAGTATAAATGCAAAAATAGGAAATAATAAGCAGATCAATTTTGATTATGAAACATAAATACTATAAATTAAACGCGCTTTAACTAGATAAACATAATAAATTATAATTAAAATAATATTACACAACTTAGAGACCATAAATTTTTGTACTTATTTACTTATTTTATACTTCAATTTATTACTTGTGCTAATGGTTGCTGTTATTTCATGTGCCTATACCACCCAGCCACCTGGCTAGGAGCCAGCTGCGTAACTGCCTAGTACTCGGACATCCCCTAACATTATGAGACGTACTTTTATAGGTTAGGTGAAGTCCCTTTATCAATAAGCAACCATAAGAAATTAATTAGATTAAATCCAACCATTAAGAGGTATAGGTCGTTGCAATTTAGGAAATAATACAAATTCTTTATTACCATTTTTTGCTTAGATTGTAAAAATAACATGTCTTCTTGGACATTTGTTATCGTTCAGTGATACGAACGAAATTAATAACGCTAAGTTTCGAAATCTGCAAACTTATCTCTTTCTCAGGCGCATAACTAACCAAGACATAACTACAATCTAGGAATAAAGAAGTCATACGAGAGCGTTTGGACACACAAACCTCCAGAATTACAAAAACTATGTTGTTAGTCAACTCCATTGTTAATGAATTAAAACTAAACTAGAAGACAAATGCCCAATACATATTGTATTTTAATGTAATTTTAGACTGTTTTCTGGATAATATTAGAGATAAAAATTTGTTGTTAAGAATTTGTTAAGTTTTTAACACTGTAAATTTGAAATGCAATCATTATTACAAGTGGAGTAAAGATACAGAGTAAACTAACTCCAAAATATAAGTACAACGGTAAATTTCAAAGTAAATGTAAATAATAACTTCTTGTTTGAATAACATTATTTACTATATATTATTTCTAAAGATTGTTTAATCGACTCTTTGAGGTTCTATAAATTGTGTAAAACCAAAGAGGAGTCACCAACCCAAATATGGGATGATGTTCTAAGTAAAGTGAAAGGCAAACAACTATTTCTAATGAAATAATTGGACAGGTAAACAAATTATCAGGCAACAATAAGTTTTAATTTACAGGACAAGACCTAGTGGCACACAACTATGATAATAGCCCTGTTAATTATATACATTAGTTCTGACTTAGGTTGGTGGTTAATATAAGGTACAGAATGGGGCTCACATGCAACTTAATAAGTAAATAAAACTCACCACTTTTTACCTCATTTTGATATTTTTAACATGTATATCAATTATGTTTTAGTGATATTTCCATCGATAGTTAAAATGACAGACTTTTATCTAGTAAAGCTTTATATGTTATCACACAATTACCTAAGATTTATGAGACTATGGAATACGTGACCAGCAAGGTAAGTCTTGTTCTGCCTGTAGGCTTCTCCTAGCTTTGAGAAATAATATGTATTTGAAATGTATTCAGTACTTTATGGAATTTCTGTTTTACTTAACTTTAATAATGCTCCAATTAAAACTGGTACATATTAGTAAATAAACGAATTTTCTAAACAATATAATGAATGAATATGGAAAAAATCTACTTGTACACTTTAATTTTTGTATTAATAAAATCATTATTATTAAAAAAAAAATGTGATGTGTGTAAATAATGTTTAGAGTTATGAAAGCTCAGTTCTGATAAGAAATGTATTTTTAAGGAGACTCAGTTTATGCAATTACAAAGTTTAATATCTAAGTAGTAGTATCAATAAATTTTCATCTAGATCATGTAAAAATATGTTTATTACTTAAGTATAATATTGTCTTTCCTTCTTTTTGAGTGTTTTAACTACCTTGATGATGCAAATACCACATTCCAAACTGTTAGGTTGTAACTCTACAGTAAATTTAAATTTCTTAAAAAATATAATGGACAAAAAAATTCTGAAAATGGTAGTCATAATCTGAGTGTCATACACATAGTGAAGATTCCATTGTTCAGTTTAGAAACTGGTAGTTGCAATTTTACAATCAAGCTCGTAAAATTTAGAAGAGGAAATGGAATGAAATTAAAAATAAATTACAGACATGACTTAAAAAATGTCTTTTATGAGGGTAAGAAGCGCTGGAATTCCACCTGCATTAACTAAGTTTGTATGAATAAAACATTCTATTGCGATTACTTATTACTGATCATACTTTCAAAATATTAGAGGCGGAGCCTCTCTGCCATAACTTAGTCCTGATAACACCTATGCAGGAATTTCAAGGTCTGTGTTCTGCATATGCTGATTGCTTTCTCCTGATGTTTGGCCTTGATGAGCCACACTACTCAATAATTTTTTATATGTTTCCGAATGTAGTTTTCTGTTTCGTATGTACAGTTAAAGTGCAATAAGTCGAATTAATATACTTGCATCTGATGGTAAGTGGTATAAATTACTGCAATTTGGATTATATGGGGCCACAAATTAGAATACTGAACTAAACTCTAAATAAACCACATGTCTCCTTTTATAATAAGTAAGACGTACTATAACATAACTTACTTAGGACCTAATATTTCAAACATACTGCTCTGAGAGGTTATCTATACGCCAACTCCGTGGTGTGTCGGACACCCTCCAGAGAAAATTTCTAGATGTAACACTGCTGGTATTATTGTTTTTAATAAATTTTTTATTGATTGCTGTTTTTTTTATCTAACTTCTCAAAATTGCTATTGTTTAAATTAGATGTAAAAATGCATATGTGTATTTAATTTTTCCAACGTCTTTTATTGGCGGGTAATATTTAAAAAAGATTTTATACTGTGCATTTAGATAAATATCTCAAGACGACTACCCTTAAAAATTGGAAAAAAGACTGTATTTTATGTATTAAAAATAATTTGGAGATTGAAAGGTTAATTAAGAATTAAAACACAGAAGAGTCTTGTGGAACATAAGGATTTCCCGCTTAGTCTTCACATTTGCCCAGGACCCGCTGAGGTATAATTATTTTAATTAAATTACTCAAACTCCAGCCGTTACTGGGATCCTGGTATTTATTTAGACCATTATCTCCAACATTGAAGAGACGCCGGAAAGTCTGGTAAGCCTCTAATTGTTTTGGAAAATTAACTTTAATCCATAAATTTACCTTTTTCTTTTACACAAAAATGTGTAATATGCAAAACTATGTGGTATTTACAACATCATCTAATTTTACTGTACTACTCACAAAAAAAATGTACAGGCTGCATAATTTGAACCGAACTAATGTTAAAATTATACCTTTAAAAGCTAATGATTTTATAAAAATACCTAAATATTATACGTCCCAGTTAAATAATAAATTATAATGATGACATTTAGACCACAAATTAGAATAATTTATTTGTTTAGGCAATGTTTCAAAATTATTCGTTCTAGCTAGTTATAAATGAGAGAACTGTCGTCGGTGACGTAGTTGAGCTAAAGGAGCATCTCAGTATAAACCGGGACAAGTAAAGTCATATTTGATGATATTGTTTAGAGAATTCATTTGTTATTAAGTCTATGTCGGTACAATTTTATAGCGCATTTCAATTTAGAAAGCAATATTTGAAACAAGTGTATATTATAAACAGCTGGAATATGTAAAGTGTTAACATACAGTTGTATTTATCATGCATTTCCAAAGCATTAAAAAATAAAATAAAATTGTTTTATCATATAATATGATATTTTCAAAGGTTTACAAATTTTACCTTAAATTAAGTCTTCATTGAGTCAGATATTAATTACTGAAGGTACTATAATAAACAAATAAGCATATGGAATAAGCAATGGAAGCAATCAACCTGCTCAATTTTACTACCTACTGGATATGAATATGAAAAGTAGATGAAGGTTGTAGGAGCGAATTATCACACTCACCATTCACTTGAAGTGTGATGTCGGTAAACCAACTTTAACATAGTTTCATAAAGTATACGAGATCCTGACACAACTTCATAAATTGTAGCTAAGAACCCACCTGAACTATGTAAGGTTAATAACGCCAACCAACAGTCGGTTATTATATCCTATAGCAAAGTCAATGTGAAAATATAGAATTGCTATGGATAAGACTGTAAAAGTATACTGTAAAAATCTGGGCAGTCTCAGACAATGGGATCTATTCTAACATTATTAATTTGTTTGGAATAATTAACGGTTATGGATCAATATCATTTTACTGTAACACCTAATCAAATGAATTAGTTACAAAATATCGACAAATAATATATAACTATTTAAATATTATGTTCTAGGTTTCAGATTTTTACTAGTTAATAACCCGAATCTTTACCTCTAAAGAAAAAAGAATTATTAATATATATGTTCTAGTTCAAACACAACACAACAGTGTAACGAAGAAATTAGATAACATGTTCGGACAACTTTCAGTAGATCCCCTATAATTCAACAAAGTGAATGTACAATTAGTAATATCCCTAAAATTTATTTTACACGTATTTATCAAAGCGTGGTACTTTGGTATGGTAAAAATATAAGGCGAAATAAGTCACCAGTAAAAGAGTAAAGTATGTTACATTACGTTCTCGATGTACCAGGTAAATATACTTCAATATCACGTTAGTACACGGGATATAACGTTTGTGGGTACAGACGAATATACGGCCATTGTAAGTTTACATTCTTCTGCATAATTGGCTTGTAAACTTTGGCTGCTTTAGACACATCCTTTAATAGAGACGCTGAGAGTCCTACAACACAGTCAAGTATCCTTAGAAGTTTGTATGTATAGGAAAGTTGACGTTAACTGTAATTATCAATTCTTCTCTTTAAGTGGCTTCTTAACCTTTTCTACTCTTGAAACTTACCTTAATACATCTAATGTGACATCTAAAACACACTAAAAATGTTCTAATAACATATATAGTAAATTAGGCATATCTTGTCAAATAAATGTAGCATAGATTTAAAATGCTGACAAAACAAACTAAACATTGTAATTGGAACGACTTAAATGAAGCTCAACTAATTGCAACTAGAAGGAACATTATGTAAATTTCAACATACATTAATGTAAATATTTTTTGAAATTAATTCGTTATAAAAATAACTTAATAATAAAATGTTAATACACTTAATGTTGTTCTTACCTTTGTGATAAGTACATTCGTATTTTAACAAATACTTGAAATATTATTTAAATAAATGTGTCTCTATTATATTTTAGTTGCTTTACAATTGTAGTGATTTAATCCCGTACATAGGTTAAATATAAGAAAGGACCATATGGTCCTAATTTAACCTCAATGAAGAAGTGTTTCTTTCTTTTATTTTCTTTCTGATTCCAATATAACTGTTGATGCCTCTGGGAAATAAAACATTTTAATGCGTATATCGACGTAGATGTATTATGAAAAGAATGGAGTGGATAACGGGAATATGTATCAAACCTGAACGATCATATCGCTACTTTTGGATTGACTTCTAAGTTTTACCATAATATTTATTTTACTTTGAAGTTGTTAATATTTAAACACCATACTGTAATTTTTTCCCACTTATAAAATGTTTACTTTGTTACAAAATAAACACGCATAAAATACAAACTTTCAAGTATATTTAGTTAAGAGAATAATATAAGCTAAAATCATAACCATACAAATGTGGTACTTTGTGGTACTCCACCAAAACAGAAATCCTATTATAGAAATGCACATTCAAGTACCAGCCATAAATTATGCTATATTTAATTTAGACCAAAACTACATTAATATTCTATTATATTGCCGGTTATAAGTTTTAATGTAAAATAATAATTTGATAAAAATAGCTATGATGAAAAATAACTGAAAATTTGAGTAACGAAAGAATTAATAGACTATGATGAGATCTGGTATAGGCAAGTTCCTGTCAGTCTGCAGCCTCACCGTATATGGGAGCTGAGTGACCGCTTCTCACATTAGACTTCCCAGGTAAGTATCTGTTAGGGCAACCACTTATTGATAATCTGATCCTAGTCTGGAATAATGTGGTAAAAAGCCAGATCACTCCAAGTATTTCAGTATCCTGTGGAAACATGCCTATGAACATGGTTTACCATTCGAGTGGAATAGCTCATTAACAAACCATTCTTGTCCCTCACGTTAAAAAACTCGAACTTAATAATCGCACCAGCTGGTTGCCATCTTATGTAGTCTAATTTTTAAAATCTTGGAAAGTTATAATAATCAGTAGATACTCCGATTGGTATTTCTGTGACTACCTTCTGCCGGGACGTTTGCTCATAAATTTTCGTAGTTTTTAGTACTAAAAATTTTAATTTATAACTGAATTTTTTATTCACTAACTAATAAACAAACCGGAAACATAAAGAAAAATATTGCTGAAAAGAAGAAAATGAAAATGAAACTGGGTGAAGTTTTAAATAACTTTTTGATTATACATTATAAGTCTCTCTCCACATTTACTTGACACAAACCAAAATCAACACCAAGAGGAGTTTCTTTGATCATAACAACTCATCTTCTTCAGTTTACTTACCATGAATGAATTGAGATTCAATATTAAAGATATCATCCAAAGTCACTTGAATCCAGAAGATCAGTTATAACTTAAAAGGGAGTTACTTTCCAACCACACAAAAAATAAAGCAATTTATTATTTCGAATTACATTCTCTGATAATATTAATTCCGATGATCGGTTACAGACTCTCAAAGGCCCCATATATCAAACAGAAATTTTTGAGGTTACCAGTTGTACATTAAAGAGCAATGGAATAGTGTGTTCTCTATAATGTGCCGTATGTCTACAGTTCTAAATGTGACATGATGTAGCACGGTTAAAACATTGTTCTATATAATGTGCCATGTCTCCAGTTCTGAATATAACATAATGTACACGTTGTAGTACGGGGAATATATTATTCTGTATAATTTGCCATGTCCCCAGTTCTGAATATAACATAATGTACACGTTGTAGTACGGGGAATATATTATTCTGTATAATTTGCCATGTCCCCAGTTCTGAATATAACATAATGTACACGTTGTAGTACGGGGAATATATTATTCTGTATAATTTGCCATGTCCCCAGTTCTGAATATAACATAATGTACACGTTGTAGTACGGGGAATATATTATTCTGTATAATTTCCCATGTCCCCAGTTCTGAATGTAACTTGATGTAGCACGGTTAATACATTGCTCAGTATAATTTGCCATGTCTCCAGTTCTAATATAACACGATGCAGCATTGTAAATACATTGTTCTATATAATATGCCGGGTCTTCAGTTCTGATATAATACGATGTAGTACAGTGAAAACATTGTTCTATACAATTTGCCGTGTCTCCAGTTCTGAATGTGACATGATGTATCACGGTTAATACATTGTTCTATATAATGTGCCGTGTCTCCGTTTCTGAGTGTTACATGATGTATCACGGTTACTATATTGTTCTAAAAAATGTCCCGTGTCTCCAGTTCTGAATGTGACATGATGTATCGCGGTTAATACATTGTTCTATATAATGTGCCGTGTCTCCAGTTATGAATGTAACATGATAAACACGATATAGTACGGTGATTATATTATTGTGTATAATTTGCCATGTCCCCAGTTCTGAATGTAACTTGATGTAGCATGGTTAATACATTGTTCAGTATAATTTGCCATATCTCCAGTTCTGATATAACACGATGTAGCATTGTAAATACATTGTTCTATATAATATGCCGGGTCTTCAGTTCTGATATAATACGATGTAGTACAGTGAAAACATTGTTCTATACAATTTGCCGTGTCTCCAGTTCTGAATGTGACATGATGTATCACGGTTAATACATTGTTCTATATAATGTGCCGTGTCTCCATTTCTGAGTGTTATATGATGTATCACGGTTACTATATTGTTCTATAAAATGTCCTGTCTCCAGTTCCGAATGTGACATGATGTATCGCGGTTAATACATTGTTCTATATAATGTGCCGTGTCTCCATTTCTGAGTGTTATATGATGTATCACGGTTACTATATTGTTCTATAAAATGTCCCGTGTCTCCAGTTCCGAATGTGACATGATGTATCGCGGTTAATACATTGTTCTATATAATGTGCCGTGTCTCCAGATCTGAATGTAACATGATGTACACGATGTAGTACGGTTAATACATTATTCTATATAATGTGCCGTGTCTCCATTTCTGAGTGTTACATGATGTATCACGGTTACTATATTGTTCTAAAAAATGTCCCGTGTCTCCAGTTCTGAATGTGACATGATATATCGCGGTTAATACATTGTTCTATATAATGTGCCGTGTCTCCAGTTCTGAATGTAACATGATAAACACGATATAGTACGGTGATTATATTATTGTGTATAATTTGCCATGTCCCCAGTTCTGAATGTAACTTGATGTAGCATGGTTAATACATTGTTCAGTATAATTTGCCATATCTCCAGTTCTGATATAACACGATGTAGCATGGTAAATACATTGTTCTATATAATATGCCGGGTCTTCAGTTCTGATATAATACGATGTAGTACAGTGAAAACATTGTTCTATACAATTTGCCGTGTCTCCAGTTCTGAATGTGACATGATGTATCACGGTTAATACATTGTTCTATATAATGTGCCGTGTCTCCATTTCTGAGTGTTATATGATGTATCACGGTTACTATATTGTTCTATAAAATGTCCTGTCTCCAGTTCCGAATGTGACATGATGTATCGCGGTTAATACATTGTTCTATATAATGTGCCGTGTCTCCATTTCTGAGTGTTACATGATGTATCACGGTTACTATATTGTTCTATAAAATGTCCCGTGTCTCCAGTTCCGAATGTGACATGATGTATCGCGGTTAATACATTGTTCTATATAATGTGCCGTGTCTCCAGTTCTGAATGTAACATGATGTACACGATATAGTACGGTGATTATATTATTGTGTATAATTTGCCATGTCCCCAGTTCTGAATGTAACTTGATTTAGCATGGTTAATACATTGTTCAGTATAATTTGCCATGTCCCCAGTTCTGATATAACATGATGTAGCACGGTGAATACATTGTTCTGTATAATATGCCATTTCGTGTAGCAATGTAGAGACATAACTGTCCGACAACCCTTAAGTATTTATCACCTGAACGTATAGAATATGTGCTACCTCAGGACATTTATCTACTTCAGAATATTACCTTTGTGATATAAACTGTTATTATGTCTGCGCAAATTTATCTTTCGCAAACTACTTCTTTGTACACGATGAGCCCTTTGAGTGCATTTACATCACAATTTGAATGACTTAATGGAACGAACTAAATTTAATCACGCGACTTCTTGTTTATGACGCAATACCTTTTTCTAATTTTCTAATTTATTTATGTTTACGAATAAATCAAATATATTCACGTAACCAGGTTGTCTTATCGTTGCATTAGAAACGCGTCTCGCTACTTCATGAATACCACAGCAAGACTGAGAATACAAATACTCGCCGCAATATTGGAAATAACTAGGCCTGAACTTGACAGCGACACCCAATAAAATCGTCAATAGCAAGTATGCATATATCTGTGCAACTCTGTGTAACCCAGTATCATGTCAGGATTGCCACCTTCTTGTGAGGATAGTGTTAAAACATTGAGAAAACACCAGAGGATTCATCGGTAACGGAGAGGGTCTAATTGCAGGGTATCATTTTGTCCATTTTGAATAATATTAACAAGATAAACATTAGATAGAGTATAAAAAGTACATGCATACATTTATGTTTCTTATAAAACGAATACATAAATGGATAAATTGTGAAATAAACACCTATGTTGTTAAAATTAGAGAATAAACTCCTTCTTTACTGTTATAAGTGGACTATGAAGCCACAATGGCATCCGATAAATTACCATTATTTTTTGGGAAAAGTCCATAACACTTTTTATTAAAGCTAATGTAAGCGTATCATTATAATTTTCTGCAAATTTTGCTAAATATATAAATGTTACTGTATTTTTATTGCAATATTATGGACATATGAAAAGAACGGAAAAGAAAACAGTATTTTGTGACCGAGTTATTGATTCTTCCTAATAATATAATTCTCAGATATGCAGTCGTGAACTTAATTTGCTCTATGAAATATTTAAGTATACAAATTTTCCCTAGAAAAATATATCACCAATGATTTATTTCACACTTTTAAATAAATTAAACAAAAACTGCGAGAAACTAATGCAAAATAAGTGTAGTATCCAATAAGAATTAATAAAAAGCAGATTTATATTTATATTCTCAAGTGTAATTTATCAAAGTTGATAAAAAATATAAAAATATAATGTTTTTAATATTGACTTTTATACTCCAGAAATAATAAAGTCTAAATAATCTAGTAATGTCTTTTTATTGTTTAACTTTGAAACCGGTATTTATGGCAAGTTTGTTTTTAGCGATAAGGATCGTGAAGGAAATTGAATTCTACGGGCATTTGTGCTATCGAAATAAAAATTTTCAAAAGCAAAAGGTTTCAGATTTACAATCTGATCTCCTTTTCAGGTGCCGAATTAATCGAACATATAACTAATTTATGTTTAAATAAACAACTCATACTTGAGGATTTTAAAAATGTAATAAAACCAAACACTAATTATTCAAAATTATTTAAATAATCCGGTTACAATAGGTCTTTACTGACCGACCAACCACAGAGAACCGGCCAGAGGCCAATAGTAAATAGCAATCGTCAAATCAGGAAACTGTAGTTGGTATTATATATTATTGGTTTATATTTGTTTAAAATGTGCAGCGACTACAATATCATTCATTAAAAATGTTTTATCATAAACATTGACCATCTTGCAAAATTAGCCTTTGGTTGCTGATTAAAAAAAATGGATTTACAACGAATCACAATTCATCAAATTGATTAAAGGTATATAAGCAATATTTAACTTTATAATATAGTAACAAAAGTCTACGTTGGGCCAATAGCTACTTATCGTCCTAAAATAAAGGAGTATTTCGATAGTAATGCCATAGCTAGGGATTTTCTCATTTTTTGTCTATGAATATGGTCGCGGTTTGCTTTTTTAAACTGCCAATAAGGCCCTGCGGGAGCCTATCCGTCCCTTCGTTTTGGAGAAAGTGTACATACTATCTCATAATCCTTATAAGATCAAAGTCCTTTTTTGCCTGACCTTATATACCGCAATATATAATTATGAAGGAAAAGAAACACATTACTCATAGTTTCAAATGTTACTAGTTGTAGTAAAAAGAGATTCTATATCCAAAACCTGTTGGGTTAAATAATATTAATATGAAGGTGAAGCCATTTTTCATAGAGTAAGGTCTTTAAATTAAAAATAATCATAAATAATATCTGTAGGTCGTCTGTCTGAAAGTTTCCAGAGATATTAGTAACTAACTTATACAAAGCATCGTGTTAACAGGAAAATCGTAACCCTTTTGCTGTCCTCCCTGGAATTAGTATGATTAATAGGGACCACAAAGGTAAATCGATGATTTACAAGTGTAAGGTTTGCCCCAGATATCCTAGATAAGGTTCAAGATTCTCAATTGAGAATCGATCACAAGACCCTGATCCTCCCTTTTCCCGGCGATACGGTAATGGCGGTATTGGAAACATATTGCTTATATCCGCCTGGGACTACATCACTCATCTCATGTGTTAGGAATATACAAATTTCGCTGGAAATTGTGTATTTTCAGCAAATAAATTCCACCAATCGATAGTTGATTTTGAAAATACCATTCATTCCATAGTAATAATATGAATCTCGTAGGATATATAATATGGATGAAACTAGCTAAAAGTTAAGTTTTATAACTTAATAAAAGTGCCTTCATCCGTAATAATTTTCATAGTTACAAATACAGCTTACATTACTGAGGTTCTATTCTGAAAATTTTGTTTTATATAAACCCTGACAATGAAAAAAAACTAAAATAAGTTTTGTATTTTCTAAGAAACTTGCACATATATATATATATGCAAGTACTTTTTGCGATTCAATGTTTATTGAAATAAAATAAGGCTATTGCCATTTATACAATTTAATGTAAATATAAGTCGTTTGACAGGTATTTGGTCTTCCGAACATATGTTAGTTTGCTTATTTAAACACATATGTGACAGATACGGCCAAATACAAAATAATTGAATTGGAAAAAGTAAGCGCTCTGTGGTGTAATGTTAGCACATTCACCCGGCAAGTGAGAGATCCGGGTTCGACTCCCGGCGGAGCAAGTACTTTTTGCGATTCAATGTTTATTGAAATATATATATATATATATATACATTATATAAATATATATACTTGTATATATATTTAAATAAATAATGTTATTAACTCCACTTATAGGGTTATCTATAAATTATATATATATATATATATATATATATATATGTGTGTGTGTGTGTGTGTGTGTGTGTGTGTGTGTGTGTGTGTGTGTGTGTGTGTGTGTGTGTGTGTGTGTGTGTGTGTGTGTGTGTGTGTGTGTGTGTGTGTGTGTGTGTGTGTGTGTGTGTGAGTGAACGTAATGAAAGTAACTAAAACCCTTTTAAAATCTTTTTATTGACATACTCGTGTTTCGGTTTTTAACCATCATCAGTGTACATTAACCTCTAAGTAAATAATAAACAATTATATATTATAAGGTTTTTAAGTTTGGTTTAGTTTAAGATTAAGCTTGTGACATACTATGAGCAAGGGTTGCTGTGAGAGGATTTAATAATAGGTTAGATTGGCAGTACAAATACCCTCAAATGAGCCAACACATATTTTATTTTGACAACATCTCTTTAAATTGATAAAAAATTTTAATTGACAATTGATTGGGTCAACCGATATATTAAGCACAAATTTTAATACCTTAATACTTTGAAGACATATTTCATATTAATTTACTCATTACAATTTATTTTAAATTTAATTCATTATAACATTTACTAGTAAATTTTGTAGTGTTGCAATAATTATGAGTTCATGGACTAACGTGAGAAACTTTCTTTTAAATAGCTAAACATTTACATGAATTTACATTTTCGAAATTGTGAACATTTAAATAGATATGGAATTGAAAATGATTAATGAACCCTAAAATATACTAAGTTCTTAAAATTACTTACATTTTATTTCACATCACACTTATTACGCCTAGAGATATTTTTCCGCACACGAACACAAACACTCCCGAACTTCACTTTTCGAATTCCCGGCCTCGACTTCCCCCTCCTCCTTGTTCTTCAGTTTTGATGTTCTTCTCCCGCCAGCTCATTGACCACGCCTCTGCCAAATCTCTCCATCATAATTGGTGAGTAACAATTATTCATATCAGCATGGCTGTCCCTTACATTGTCGCACGGTTTTTACAAATAAGCATTTCCGCTGCTTAAGCAAGCATTTCCTGTTTGTTCACCATCGGCGTCTGGGCGGATGTGCGTATCCAGTTACATCCGGAGGATGTTTGTATCGAATAGTAATACAAGACTTCCTTTCCAGCAACTATCTGTACATTGATTCTATGAATTTTATATTACTAATAATTACATAAGTCTTACATTCCCCTGGCTTAATGACGATTCTACCTACGAATCGTAATTATTGTCTAATTTAGGTTATCCATTGGGTAGTCACGTTCATGTACTGTAGGCTTCAGGAATTTTATTTTGATGTTGTTAATGTGGATGCAGTAGAGGTCTATAAAAAGAAGCAGTGTTATTATAGAAGTCCAGGCTAATAAAATGTACAAAATGAGTTCCATGTTGTTTACTATGTTTTTGTCGTCGTGCTTTAGCTGGAAGTGGTGTTGTCTTTGTAGATTGTGAACAAAGCAGGTGAATGCTCAGGTAGCTCGGAGAGTAGGTAGTGTTGTTGTGTTGAGAATGCTGTGTATACATCTTCCTTGTTGTCTGCCAAGTCATGTATTTGGTGTTCTGTCGCAATGTCACAACACCATTCGAAGAAATCTCCGACGAACGTGTGCGATCTTCTATTTCTATCTGGTTGCTGTCTTTGGATGAATGGGAGGTGTTCTGCTACCATTTGTTGATGTATGAGGGTTTGTAATGTGGAAAGGTTGTTCTGTATCTTGCAATAGGTTTGGGAGTTTTTGAGGTTTATAGGGGAGAAATTTAGAGAGGGTTCGTTTTTAGGTAAATTTTGCTGTGTGTTAAAAGGAATTTTGTATATGATAGGGATGGAACTGATATAAGGTAATGTCTGAGGCATTGGAGTAAAGTACGCTCCTGTGAAGATTTGTACTAGAGGCTTATTGGGTTCTTCTGTGTTGTGGGTTGATGTGCTGGCAAAAGTGGTCAAAAGAGGCATGGCAAGTGCTGTCAGTAGTAGTAGTAGTAGGAAGTGCTGTAAGGACTTCATCTGTCTCGTGGGTGGTCGGGACGGTTAGAGTGCTGTAGACTGGTGTCTTGTAGATTGGTGTCTTGTAGACTGGTTTCTCAGGTTGTGGTTGGTTTTTCTGGTGTCATAATTCTAAAACTTAATATCTACAGGTTACATATACATTTTAGTTTAATATTTTATAGTTAATACATATTTATGCCTAAGGTGTTTATTTACAGAAATCTTTTAATGACCTCTCGATGGTGTGTCGTATTTCCCAAGCTCTATGTAATAATATTTACTAAGCATCTTAATCTCTAGTGTTCTTAAATAAGGTTCGATATTATGTTAATTTATTATATTACAAAACGATACTACGCACCTTTGTTTCTGAGGCATATGTAATATCCCTTCTTTGTGCTTATTGTCCATAGTCATCATCATGATTATAATATATGTTGCCAAAAGAAGGCTGTATAGTTTGTTAATGAGCAATATTGCCGTGTTAATACATGCTATTTAGATATATGTTACTTTCCTTCAAGGGTATATTAGATATGTAATATTTAAACATGTCATTTAAATCATATATTGAAGTATTTGTTTATCCTAGGATTATATAATATAGAACATGTATGTCTCTTTCTTTGAGATGCATCTCAGGAAAATTGAGTCCTTGTAGGGTATATTATGTTAACACTGCTATCTACTAACATAAATATGATATATGTAGTACACTTTATCATATTTTATATTCTTTATTACTAGGCTATGTATACACGTATCCCTCAGGTAAGTATAATATGTACGTTGTGTCAAGTTAGAGTACGCTTTGTTACTGTAGTAAACGAGTACGTGGGAAACATTACTTGCACACTAAGCTGTCTGAGCCACCAGGGCCCTTGGCGACCCAGACCGCCGGTACAAGGCAATGCCCCCTAGTCATAGTCACAACACAGTCGGTGTAGTATAGCGTGGGAAGTTAGTTGAGTTAGCAGAAAACTTATCTGCCTGGGAGACATACCAGAGTCACGGTCAAGTCTACTAGCCAGTCTAAGTACGGTTACCGTGGGTTACAGGCTCTGCTCGTGTCGTGTCGTGTGTGCTGTGTTAGTGTCCTGTGTATTGGGATTATCTATACCAATATCTTTGGTACTTGTAACCTATCACTTAATCACTAAATTACAGTAAACCTCACATTAAAATACAAAGTTAGGCGTTTTAATTTTCTAAAACTTTTATGTCTTTATTCTCTATCGTTTTCCGACACAACATCGAGATTTTAATGTACATTTTTACTTCTGTTATACTTACTTCAGTGACTCTCAAGGTTATATAACGTTATAATGAATCATTCAAACCGTAATCAAGTTAACCGGTCCCTCAACTCCTGGAGTATAATACCTATTTTTTAAAGCGATTCTTGCGTGACTATGTAGTAGCTTTTTACCCTCATATATTATGAAATTATTGCGAATATACTTTTCACTCTCTTCAAATTTTACTACAAGGCAGTGAGTGCATAGTGATGTTCATGAGAAATATTGTATATATTATTCTTGAATATTTTATTATTGCTCAAGTCCCTTCATATTTGTGGTAAATTTCTACTGCATATGTCACTTCGTTAATTTTTTTCTTGACAACGAAAGGACCTCTAAATGGTGTTTGAAATTTACTATATTTTTTTGTGTGGTCTTTCGGGAAATGGACCAAGACTTCATCGCCGGGGTTTAAATCCAAATGAGTTTTGTCACGGTCAAAGTATTTCTTTTGCGCTTCCTGGGCCTTTTTCATGATTTTCGGCATATCTTTGCGTATTTGCTCTAAAATTTCTATATTTTCCAACACCATTTTTTTGGGATTAACCTGTAAATATATACAATCACACGGTAAGTTAGCTTCGTAACCAAACATGAGGTAGTGCGGTGTGTAGCCTGTTGAAATGTTTACAGACGTGTTGTAGGCAAATGTAACTATTTGTACATATTTTGACCAAGTTTGGGGTTTTTCCACAACGTAATGAGATATTGCCTTTATTAGCGTGTGGTTGTATTTTTCAACCGCACCTTGTACTTGTGACATATAAGCAGCGCCTGGCCTTTGTTCAATCCCGAGTGCATTTAGTAACTGTGAAATTACAGAATTCATAAAGTGTGTTCCTCTGTCATGATTAATAATTCTAGGAAATCCAAATGTGCAGAATAGATTTAATAATTTTTGCGCTACTGTGTTCGCATCTGCATTTCTACAAGGGGTCGCAAATGCCATTCTAGTGCAGGCATCGGTTGCAACTAGGATATATTTGTAACCATTACTTTGTGTAATATTACCTACAAAGTCTATTGTTATTCTGTCAAAGGGTTTTATGGAGGGTGCAATAGGTTGTTTTAGGCCGTAATTTTTGTTCGTTTTTGGCCTACGTAGTTGACATTCTTCACAAGTTTTTGTATATTGGAGGATATCACGGTACATATTCGGCCAGTGATATCGTAATTTTATTTTTGAAGCTGTTTTGTAATGTGATAAGTGTCCACCCGTGTAGGGGTTGTCATGGAATATTTTTAATATTTCTTGTGTTTGTTTTTGGGGTATAGCCAATAAGTTTCTAGTTTCTCGTCCGTTGAAAGTTTTGAAATATAACAATCCATCTATTTCTTCGTAATGTCTTGAAGCCCGTCTGATTTTTTTATTTACCGCCTCAGGTGAGGTCATCGCAAGGCGTATTTGTTTCAAATAACTGTCTTGAGCTTGTAGTAGGGGTAGATTTGTCTGTATTAAAGTATTGACAGTTAAACACACGTCCGTAAATTCTTCATCCAAAGGTTGTTCTAAAGGATTTCTGCTTAAGGCGTCTGCTAACACGTTTGTAGCACCACGTTTATGTTTTACTACAATGTCGTAGTCTGTTAATGACAGTGCTAATCTGTTTAATCTAGTGGAAGTGTGCTTAAAATTTTATAAAACTGTAATGCGGCACAGTCCGTATAAACTGTTGTTTGTCTACCAAGCGTGAATTCTCTGAAGTAGTTCACAGCATAAGTTAGCGCTAGCATTTCACGTTCAGCATTGCTGTAACGCATTTGGGTATTTGAATATTTTTTTGACATGTAATAAATTGGGTGCATTCTATTATTTTCTTCATCTAACTGTACTAACGCTGCTCCGCATCCAATCAAACTGCTATCTACATAAATGTGTGCTTCCCTGTTGTTCTTCCAGTGTGATAGTAATGGTGGGTTTGTCAAAATTTGTTTGATTTTTCTAAAAGCCTGTTCACATAGATCCGTCCATTTAAATGCCATGTTTTTATTTGAATCTTTTATTATCTCAGTAAGGGGTTGTGCTATTTTGGCATAATTTTGGATGAATCTGCGGAAGAATCCTGAGCATCCTAAAAATTGTCTCTCTGTAAATTCGGTGATAGCTTCTACTGACTGTTTTTGGGGTAAAATGCCTTCTCCAGATACCTCGTGTCCTAAAATGTTTACACTTTTGTAGAGAAATTTACACTTTTTTGTATTTAGTTTAAAATTAGCTTTTTCTAGTTCTTCTAATATAGTTTCTAGATTATGTAAGTCATTTTCAAATGAGTCACCATAACAAATTAGGTCATCTACGTAACAGATGACTTTATTATAAAGGTGACGGTTTAATATCGCATTCAAGGCTTTACTAAATAATGTGGTTGAAGTTGAAAGTCCCATCGGCAGTCGGCAAAACTGTAGAAGTCTATCCGGAGTTTTTATTGCTAGGATATGCCTATCTTCTTTCCTAACCTCCATGGAATAAAATGCATTTTTAAGGTCTAATTTTGTAAATGTGTGCTCTTTGTTCAAAGAGCTTAAAACCAGGTTTACTGAAGGAATGGGGTGGGCATCTGTTTTCAACTGTGCAGATCAGCTACCATTCTGTCGCTTCCATCTTTATTTTTCACTAAAAATACTGGGCTTGCATATTCTGTGTAATCCTGACATTCCTCTAATATTTTGCTTGTACTAAATCGTCCAATAATATGTTTAATTTTTCCCTTTCTGTTTTACTCTGCCTATACGGTGGTGAGTTTACAGGTTTCGTATTCGGTTTTAATTCGAGTTTAACAGGAGGTATGTTTGCAGGAGTTAAATCGATTACCTTTGTTGTAAATATGTTTCTGTATTTCTGTAAAACGTCAAGGACTTTTTTGTGTTCTTGGAGGGTTAAATGTGGTGAGATATCAAATACTATGCCGTCCTTATCTGTCAATATTGTTTTTCCTGTGTCACTTGTAGTGGGATGGTGTTCCAGGGTAGACTGTGCTTCAAGAGTTGGGTAATGTATATGTCCTATCGTAGTATGTGCGGGTATCCTTTTTGGGAAATTTGATGCATTATAAATATTTACAATTGTATCTGTACCATCTTCCCCTTCTGAAAGATATGCATGACATTTCTTTTTTATTCTTAGATTCCTATCTGTTTCGATGGCTGTTCGAGACTCTATACCTTTTAAGGAGCTAATCCTAATATGCTGATGTGGTCCTATAATTATGTCTTGTGGGGCTGTTACATCTGTTATTTGCTGTACTTCTAACTCCTGTGTGTTTTTAAAATTCTTGATGTCTAACTGCCACTGTTCATTCATAGGTATTAAATGTTCAATCTGATATTTGGTAATTTTTATTGTTTTATTTTTATAGTTTAACTCCACGCAGTTCTGAAGTAGGAATATGTTTTCCTACCAATATTGGGCTGTCACATAAAACGTGTCTTCAAGTATTACTTTGCCAATTTTTATGGCGATTTTTGTCGAACCCAAAACTGTTAATGGTATACCGTTAGCCGATATCAACGAGGGTATGTTGCTAGTATTTAATTTTGTTGCACAAACTAGGTCTGCTCTAATAATGTTTATGTTACATCCTGTATCTATAATGCAGGGTACTGGATGTCGAGGGTTTGTGGTCAAGGCTACGTCTATTGTTAGGACAGGTATCTTCTTCGTAGTTTTATTTTAGCAATTAAATATGAGTTCATAAATATCCTCTAATAATAATGTTTTATTTTTCCTCGGTCTGTGTATCCTGTCTTGCGTTATTTCTTGCAAGTTAGTACAATCTATCATATTCTGTTTCTTCTGTTGCTCTATGTGATTTAAAATCTGTATAGTGTCTATCTCAATGGTTTGTTCCAATCCAGTATGTGTGTTTACCTCCCCCATACTACAATCTGGGTCCTGTTTTACGTGCGCTACTACCTTTAATACGCTAGGTTTTATCTGTCCTGTGAAATTTTCTGAGACTGCAAGGTTTCTTGTAAAACTGGGTTTATTTATATTTGTTGTCCCCGAGGGGTTTTGTTCACTTAGGGTTGGGGTTGGATTGAACGCAGATTGAAGTTTCATGGTGTGTATAGGCTTCTGCATAATAGGTTGTTCAATTTCTTGCATCTTCTTTAAGGGTGGGAATTCTTGATTATAATCTATGGCTTTAAATATTACTTCTGAACTGGTCTTTCCAGGGGTTGATAGTGGTAGTACTTTGGGGTTAGTTGGAGTAAATGTCATAGACTTTATACATTTGTAAGTTTGTCGATTCCTTTGCTTAAGATCTATGGTGTTATTTGTTTTCGCTTTTGATAAGGGGGAAGTTCGGTAAGGGTTAGTGTGACCTCCCCCTATTTCCCGTTTTTTTGATGATTTTGTTTATAATAATTAGACTTGTAACATGATTCGATATTGTGGTTTGTTCGCTTGCAGTACCTGCAGAACAGCTCTTGTGTATTGTTGGTTTTAGATGCCAAGCGGTTACTTTGGGGTTGAGAAGTTAATGAACGTTGCTTGAACCAGCATTGTTCAGTATTATGGTTGTCTTTACGGCAAATAGTACAATACCTATTTTGTCTAGCAGGTTGTATTTGGGAATGGTTTTGTCTTCTCCTATCACTGAAAGTAACGTGTTTAATCATAGGTGGCCTTTGGGTTTGTTTGGGGTAGTTTGGGCTTTCCATATGTCTATTCTGGTGAGGAATAGGTGTTCTATCATATCTTGGCTTATATTTTGAGTTTTCATACGAGGATGGAGACCTTTCGTACCTGTGGTTATGATTTGAAATTTGGTTTGTAGTTAGGGTGTTAACTTCTGTTTGTAGTTTATAGATGATGTTTTGTTCATATAAGGGTGTACTATAGGGTCTGTTTGCTGCAACTCTATTGTACCTTTCTTTGTTTTTCATTTGTGTTAGAACTAGCTGTTCTGTAATTTTTAAATTAGTCTCTAGATCACTTAAGGTGTCGTTTTTCAGGCCTATAACTCGTTCACAGATTTCTGGTTTTAGTCCCTGTATGATAAAATGTATAATTTGCTTGTCCTGTATTGTAGGGTCATATCTTCGGCATGTTGTTAATATATCTAAAAAATAGGTTAGTGTTGGCTCGTTCTCTCCCTGTATTTTGTGTTCTAAAATCATTTGTAGACTCTGGGTTTGTGCTAATGGAGTGAAAGCCTCTATGAAACTTTTAGCAAGTTGATCCCATTGTATGGCTACCCCTCGTTGTTTTTGCTTGTAGTGTTTGAACCAAGTTAGTGCTGTGCCTGATAAATGCGCTGGGAATAAATTAACTTTAGTGTTGTCTGTCCATCTGTTTGAAGTTGCTGCCATTAGGAATTTGTCTAAAAAATCTTGTGGATTTTCGCTCTGGAGACCTGTGTAAGTCCCAGCTGATATTAACGGTATGTTTTCCCCCATGGTTACTGTGTTCGTTCTGTCAGGTAGTGTGAGTGGCTCGTAATGTTGTGCTAAGGTTGGGGATGCTTGTGTCTTGATGTCCGCCTCAGGGTTATGTACTATGTCGTATAAATTTGTTCTCTGCACTAGAAAATCCTCAATTGTAGCTAGATCCTTATAGTTTTCCCTGTCCTCTTCACTTAGGTGAGTTTTTTCGTGTAGTTAAATTATTAAATATGGTTTTAATATTAGGGTGACTTGCGCTTATACGTGTTAAGTTCTTAAAAGTGCCGCTAGGATAGGTCTGAGGTCTGCTACAGTGTCTGTGTCTCTAGATAGTATTCCATTTTCATTTAATATTTTTATTATGTCACTTTTGGAATTTCTGTATGTGTCTAATGGTATTACATCTTCATGTAGTATGGTTTCCATTTAATTATACATGTCCATTGACGTACCTCGTTAGTTTACTTGGCGTTACTCTAATAACGGGTTTGAAAATATTTTTGAGTTATTGGAAATTTAATTTATCTTTCAGGTAAATGAGTGGTTTGTCACTGAAGTAGGCTATTTTAGTTAAATACTTTCTTATAAATATTATTTAGTTCTAATTTAATACTTAGCCTATGAAACTATGTGCTTGCCCATGTGAAGAATTTGAATGCCAACCGAGTTTTAGCGCCTCCACCATGTAAGGTTTTGTAGTTTGGTTTAGTTTAAGATTAAGCTTGTGACATACTATGAGTAAGGGTTGCTGTGAGAGGATTTAATAATATGTTAGATTGGCAGTACAAATACCCTCAAATGAGCCAACACATATTTTATTTTGACAACATCTCTTTAAATTGATAAAAAATTTGAATTGACAATTGATTGGGTCAACCGATATATTAAGCACAAATTTTAATACCTTAATACTTTGAAAGACATATTTCATATTAATTTACTCATTACAATTTATTTTAAATTTAATTCATTATAACATTTACTAGTAAATTTTGTAGTGTTGCAATAATTATGAGTTCATGGACTAACGTGAGAAACTTTCTTTTAAATAGCTAAACATTTACATGAATTTACATTTTCGAAATTGTGAACATTTAAAATAGATATGGAATTGAAAATGATTAATGAACCCTAAAATATACTAAGTTCTTAAAATTACTTACATTTTATTTCACATCACACTTATTACGCCTAGAGATATTATTCCGCACACGAACACAAAAACACTCCCGAACTTCACTTTTCGAATTCCCGGCCTCGACTTCCCCCTCCTCCTTGTTCTTCAGTTTTGATGTTCTTCTCCCGCCAGCTCATTGACCACGCCTCTGCCAAATCTCTCCATCATAATTGGTGAGTAACAATTATTCATATCAGCATGGCTGTCCCTTACATTGTCGCACGGTTTTTACAAATAAGCATTTCCGCTGCTTAAGCAAGCATTTCCTGTTTGTTCACCATCGGCGTCTGGGCGGATGTGCGTATCCAGTTACATCCGGAGGATGTTTGTATCGAATAGTAATACAAGACTTCCTTTCCAGCAACTATCTGTACATTGATTCTATGAATTTTATATTACTAATAATTACATAAGTCTTACAATATACACATGTGGACCTTTTAAATATTTTACATTTAAATGACACAGTTGTAGTTTTCTTATTAGTAATCTGTATTTAATATTTTAATTTTTCCTAAAATTGGATTTGGCTTATTTATCAGATTACTATTTAAAATGTTTTGAGGACCTTTATTATTATTTAGATAAATACGTAATTCTTCTTTTGTGTTTAATTTCTCTTCTTTCCTTTCAATATCTAAAATTTTGATGTTCTTTTCAATATTTGTGTAGTTATGGTCAGTTTCCAATAAGTGTAACTATACACTATATCATGTAATGTCATTATTAGATAGAGGGGTACTGTCAAATGCGTTGACCAGTCAAAGAGCAATTACCTGATTCGGCTTCTATGTGGCCTGTTGCAGGGAGCCCATTAAATATTATATATAGAACTAAAAATTTTCGAACAATTATCTAACATTGAAATTATATCTAATACTATAAAAACAGAGCTATTAATGTTGTAGAATAACTTTTGTAGAACAGTTTGAAGTACAATTTTTGATCAGTAACAGATCGAAATTAAATAAAGATGTAACTGAGACGTGTTTATCACATGTATTTTTTATTTAGTGTGTGATTTCATCTTCATTAAATTATAGTTATTCTTGTTTTAAAATCAATATGTAAATACTAGAATTTGTTAAATGCAATGTTTATAACCAGACCTCTTGTGCCAACAAGCTAAATGTAATCTAAATATGAAAAAATCAGTGTACTTTAACACTTAGAATGTTTCTCGGCCTGGAAGTAAAGCAGCTTAAACAAGCATTGTTCTCTTTCACACATTGTGTGCTCACAGGATAAAGAAGCACTTGCAAACTTTTATTCTGTTTTGTTTCTACCATCTTTTCTCAATTCGTGAGATTTTATCAACATCGTTTAAATATTTTTGTTTTAAGTATTATTTTATGAAAAAGTAAAAAAAACTGTACGCACTTTAGTGGTTTAGGTATATTTTTGAACATAAATATTTAATTCTAAAATTTAAAATATACAAACATTTTAAGTATACATTGTTTTATAATTCTTTGAAAATATCAGTGTTATATACCGTTTGATATTACGGACATTAGAAGCAAATTCTAACGTTTAGTGCCTACCGGTTGATAGGGTATATGTGCCTGCACATTTAACAGCATGAGATTATAGATTTAGTTTTTAAAGAATTGTAGGTATTTTGTATAATTATGACTATATTAGCTTATAGGTTTTTGCCATCTATCCTAGGTTTAGTAAAATTTTAGGTTGAAAACTATGGCTATTCAAAATTTTTCTAACTGTAATAACTAAAAAATAGGACATTTTAAGAGTATTTTGTAATAGTTCAAAATCGGACATTTTTAGGTTACAATTTTAATACCATTTTATTATGCTATGAGCCAGTGATAGTAACCATGGAACAGTGATGAATTTACTAAACGCCATCCTTCACATTAAAATACATAATATAGTTATTACTGTTGTAAGACTGCTGACTTTTAGATTGTTTGTTTTATTTTATCAACTTTATATTCATAGTAAATATATTACGGCTTTATCGCCGTATCCACAATGTTTATTTCATTGCATGTGTCATATAATTACACGAATAAGATAATATAAATTCATGTAAGAAATACTATAATTACTAGTCTCAAATAAAATAATTGATATTCTGTATTAAAATAAAGATAATATGAGTATAGTGATTCCCTAAACAATGTATGGCTCAACAATCCCATTCAAACGCCGACCCAACTAAAATTAATTACGTAGGAATTCACCAACATAGTAAGAGGTCCCTTAAAATAATAGGTGCCTAAACTTCCTCTTAATCATTAATTTCCTATTTTCAGTCCGTACATAAATAGGCAACTTTATAAGTTAATAAGTTTTGTCCCGACCTCAAATGGCAGGGCCTGTACTGAGATCCCAATGCATTCCACTCTCTAGTGTCGCACTCCGACTCTCGTTACTTCGCACTTGTATCATAAGTACAGGACAGTCTCGTACTTGTAGAGAGCTCGGAACGTTAGTAATGTAAGTTTTTTAAAGTAATTCCTGCAAGATTCTCTGATTCGTTCTTTTGACACTATTTGGCTTGTTTCTTCTACAAGATTAAAGAACTTAGGATCTACGGATTTGCACATCCTTTTGACACTTTTATGACATATGAAATATGTGAGTACACAGGGACATAATATGCCATTTTCAATACTTTCACGAAATTCAGCTAATTTCGTCAAGGCAAAGATGTCCAAGATGCCTTGGGACACTCTGGTACAGACTGCGTCCACATGATAGTTTCAGGTATGACTTTTGTCAATACGAACTCCTGTCAATGCTACCATGCTTATCTGAGATTCTGACGCCTAAGCGGGTTCTAGCTAACAAAATACAGTCAAAGAATCAAATTTCTCATTGTTTTATCGTGATCATCGCATATCAACTTAAATGCGTTATCGTGTGGTGATTTACTTGTACAAACGTGCCTTGACACCGACTGTTGTAGAAGGTTAACATCTGCCACATAGACATAGGATTAATGCTACCTTTGGAAAGTTAAATGAATATGAAGCTTGTTCAAATGTAAGCCTCTAACAATAGTGTGATCACTACCGATCTAGTTTGGGTTCTGGAAACACGTTCATTGTGGATCTAGTTTGGGTTCTGGAAATACGTCGAATGTGGATCTAGATTGGTTCTGGACACCCGTCCAATGTGGATCTAGTTTGGGTTCTGGAGATACGACAGACCGGACAGGGCCACTATTGACAATGTTGATTCTACCGTGAGAGAAAACTACCTGATAACAATCCTTGATAGCTGGAACAGCTCAGTACCACCTGGCTGTCAGTTAACATGTGTATTAATCTCATTAGAAAATTGTGCTCTTAAATATGTTCCATAAGTATCTATTACGTATATACTATTAAATAAACCATCGATTCGTTAAGTATTTAAAACGTAAAGCTGTAAGGTTAGCAATCCTTCATTCCACTACCCGAACATATTTATACGTTCTCATTGCCAAGATGGCAATAAAATTAAGTTTTATCAAAAGTAAATATCATTGCTGCCCTCACCAATATATCTTGAATTTGCTATTTGAATTTAACTTTCATGTGGGTCTTAGGTATCGAACGAGAAACATTTTAAAGAGACAAGGAGGCAATCACGTTTGTCTTTATAACTGCTAGTAAGCTATATTTTAAAAGGAAAGGAATATACGGTAACATAAATTCCGGTTGACCAATTGTGGCACAGTAGCGTATATGAGAGCAGTACGTTTGGAATACACTATGCTTGCCTGGAAAAAGTGGCAGACAAATGGTTATTGTAGCCCGCATCGATCACTCACAATGGTAGTGTAAAAACGAAGAATCCCATTATTTTTTATTTCTTTGAGTGTTTGAACTCAACACTTTGAAATGTGACTAACCTGATACTGTATTGGGGAAAATTACTTATCAAACTTTCTGTACATTTATAAATTCTATTTCATTATGACTTAATATATGTTTATTAGACGAGTTCTGTAATGTAAACTAAATCTCGAGTGAGTTTACAACAGAACGCCATTTATAGAACAATAATTAAAGACCATGTTATTTTTAAAATCCTATTGTTATCATTGCAACGATGACAAAGGACTCATTTCGTGGCTGTTTATAATTTAAGCTGTCCCATTCATTTCAACCGACACACAAAACTCATTGTGATAAACTTGTGTAAATAGACTCAACGCTGCATTTATACTGATTCGTTCACTCGTTGTAGTAAGTATAAAAACAAATACCGCATATTTCATGAATCTGTGAGGGGAAAAGGAAACATAAATTAAAATTTGTTCATTAAATCACGTAACTGTATACATTCATGAATAATTGATTTAAATGTAGCACCTGTTTATGCTAAGCCTGAATTACGAGAATGCCTCAATACATATCAATATGTTCAACGGACTTCAGTGCAAAGCCTTTCAGGCTGAATTAATAAATTTAATTAGTAATTTAGTATTGAATTTAAAACAAAACGAGCTGAACACTCTTGTACTAACAGTATTGCCGGTATATTATATTCTTATAGTTAGATCACTCGCATCAGCCACAACTACGTGGTTGCATTCAACCAAAATGCCTAGAATAATTAAATAAAAACCGTATGATTTAAACCGAGGGCTATAAGTTGAAATAGACTAGATATGACTAAATACGTTTACCTTTGTAAGAGGTAAATTGTTAAATACCTAAAATATATTTACTGTAATAAACTTTAAACATATTTACAGATTTCGCATCGTCCTGTTTCAGTATTCCCCCTAACCGTACGGTTTACGAAAGTGAAAATTTTACCGATTAAAGATACACTCACAATCATAAATCTAATATATTTATAACTCTTTATATTAATTTAGGTTATAACGAAACTTTAAGGTCATTACTTGTAACCTTATTACTGTGAATACTAATTTTTTGAAGTGGTTCATAAATTAGGGATCGATTAATGTCATAGGACAGGTGGAGATTGTTATCATCTTCGTACTTGTGTACAGTGCAGTCTGCACAAAGCTGGAGAAGTCAAATTTAAAAAGACCAAAGCACCGGTACCAGGCAGCTTCCCTGCGGCATACCTCTTCACCTGATGGGAATAGTAGAAGTGTCACCTCTCACCTTTCTATCCTCCGAATGTTATTTAACTCAGTCAACTTATCTCATATCAAATTCATTAAATTACATATTGGCTAATAAAAGCTCGTGACTGAATGAGTCTAAGGCATCCACATATTTCAACAATACATGTAGGTAACCATGTTTGTTTTTATAACTGCTAGTAAGCTATATAAGGAAAGGAATAGATGGTATTATAAACTCCGGTTGACTAGTTGTAGCACAGTAGTGTATATGATAACAGTACGTTAGGGATACGCTACGCTTGGTTGTAAAAAGTGACAGACAAATGGTTACTGTGGCCCGCATCGATCACTCATAAAGGATGAGTATAAGAAAGCAAAATCCCGTCAAGTTATATTCCTGATGTATCATTATTTGCCCATTTAATTTTTAAGGTAGAAACCTGTTATTGGACATGATAAAAATTACTTATTTAAGTTTCTATATATTTATAATTCTCTCTCATTATGATTAGGATATGTAATATATGTTAAGTTATCTGGTGGGAGCATTAGAGTGTCACTTTCTTACTTTTCTATCCTCAAAAAAAGATACAATGTACTGATGGCGAGAGAAAAGAAGAGACCTGGATTCTGGCCTATCTGAAATTTGCAGGCGCTACTACTAGTATGTTGCCGCGCCTTGTTTCGTAATTCCATTATTGTTTCAACTGTTCCATTGCTAGGATAAACAATTCGCAGGGTTGGGCTGTGGGGCGAAGCGCCTGAAATTATTGCGCGGCAACACACTAGTACACAGCTGTGCGCCGGCACGGGCCAGGTCTCTTCTTTTCTCTCGCCATCAGTAGTCATCTGATCCCATACCCTATTCATAAGATATCATATTGGCCAATTAAAAGTCATGGCGGATTGTGTCAAAGGCAAGCGAAGAACCATATAACCAGTAAGCTTTTCGATCCTTTGTCTTTTCCATGTAAGATATTGCTAAATAGATTTACTAGGACTTTTCAGGGCCTGTGATTCCCTTCTAAATCCAGATTTTCAGCTTTGGTGTAATTTTTTTACTACGCAAAAAAGGAATAATACATGCAATACTTTAGAAACGCTGGTAAAATCGAGATTTGCCTCAGCTGCTGGACATTTCTAGGAGTAATTAGTTTTAGTAGAGAGTGGCATTTATTTTCCAGCTTTTTTGTAGCTCCAATCTACTAATGACTTATTCATGTGATGTATAAAAACGCTTTTAACACATACGGACTTACAGCTTTAAGCACCTATTGAGAAAGACCATCACTGCAAACTGCTCTGCTTTTAATTTCATTAATTGCTGCTTTAACTTTCTCTTCTGTAACGTGAAAAAAATTAAACAAATTTCGCTTGCATTTTTTCTACTTTCTTTAGAATCATTCCTCATTTTGAAGAATTATTATTTATTTATTTTATCAATATTTAGATGTTTTGGAATGCTTCTGTTCTCCTTCTTTTTTATTATATCGCGTTATTAAATAACACCTTATAGTCCTTTTGAACTATTATTTAAAAGAGTTTCTTAGTTACATCAGTTTATTCATTCTCTTCTCCATATTATTGGGTTTAATTAGTTTTATAAACTTATAGCCTTTCAAGTCACGAAAGAATTTCCATCTGTTTATGTATTTCCAATCAACAATGGGAGACCTGTTAACAGCGGCTTCAATATCCGTGATTGCAGTGACAGACTGGCACATTTATCAGCTTATTGCAATTAGTTCTTTGTAGAGTCGGCGTAAATACTTTGATTAGTGTGAAACCTACGTGATAATGTCAGTGCCAGTGACATATATATGGATGCTTTAATTTCAAAGCGATCTAAGTTGTAAAATATAAACTATTGGGAAATCAATGAAAAACGTCCTAGTTTCATAAATATTAGATTTTGGCAAAATTATTTTTACATAAGGTACAAATATAAAAGCAAGTATTCGTGGCAAAAAAAACAATTTCAATAAATTATCAAGAGGTAAAAAAAATTTTAATTTATCTTGTCAGCAGAAAGATCTATATCTAAGGCCTTTTTCTTTCAAAGTCATTTAGGTCCAGTAGATTTAGGCACACAAAGTAGCATAAAATTCTCTGTTTGGTTCTGAAATAAAGTTGAGCATCCCACGTAGATCTTTCTTCTTATTGTCAGAAGTGTTTCTAAGGTCATGGTGGTGAGACCCTTAATGTTTACTCCTTTCTTGAGTACATAAGGTGTTTTCCAATCGCCAAAGAATGGTGTTTTAAACACCATTGTCAGGTTCGTCTTTGCAGATTTTAATCATTGATAGAGAATAAATAAAAAATAAGTTTTTTTGTAGTAATATACTTTTCTCCTGATACATCAAAATCTCTGTCTGGAGAAGCTGCGCGCGGTCACATGAACCTTGTGTTCGATAGTGTCAAACATACCAATGGCTACCAAGTATTTAAAAAAAAATTTACATTCTGTTTTTCAATTGACCTGCACAGTTATCAGACCATGCAACTAAATTTATTTTGTCAGTGGGTAGAAGATCAGAGTTTATTGCCTGAAAGAGACAAGATATCACTTGATTTCCACCACGGCCCGATTGGCCTTCATGCCAAACACACATAATAGCATCTGCGGTATTACTAATATGGATACGGTACCGAAATTGTAGCATGATAGTTGTCGGCTATAATAATTGTCACTATGTGTTAGCTTAGGGATGGGAAAGACTCTTTGTAATTCCAGAACTATATTTGTAGTAGTACTTATTGGTCTAGTGCTACTAATTGCATCATTTTTCATAGTTTCAAAAGCCTTATTAACTTTTTTCTGTTGCAGGTCAAGTTTCAGTTTAGCTTCTCTAGAATCTGGATTAGAACTACTTTTAGACTTCACATCAAAAGATCACTGGTGTTACAAGTAGCGATTCTTGGTTTTTTAAAACTTAGGAAAGAGAAATATTTAAAAAAGTCCTATATTACAATTTGTGTTCTACATTAATTTCAGGGAACTTTGCTTTAAATGCTGAAAAGAGCCTGCTAACATGATCAGGACTGAGGTACTCTTTTTTTCATTTTGATTTCTTGCCGTAGTGGATTTCTTGCCGATGGAAATAATTTATGTGTTCCCGAATCAGCACTATATCGTTCATTAGGATGTGTTTTGGTCCACCTTTTTTCTATGTATACAGATTTCCCATCCTTTTTTAATTTAAGAAGCAAAGTGATTTTGTGTGGAGAAATTCCAAATATGTTTAAAAAGGTTTTCTTACATACCTTTCTTATACTTCCAACCTGATCTGGAACGGGATAGGACACTATTGCTTACCGTCTCCTACTTGGCTGGATCGTCAAAAGAGCAATGCCGGCGCCTTTCCATGGGTAAAGACACTAATGGCCATAAGATTGTTTCTTTTAGGAATTTCCATCAATTTTTCAAAACTACTCGCGGAAGGACCAGTTTTTAAGTCTTTGATCTCCTTCACTCGTATGGGCACTTCCATATAGTCTAAAAACAAAGAATAAAGTTATTCTTAGCACTAACAGATCGATTACAGCACAACAACTAAGTCTTGTGTTGTACAAAGCTGTAAATAGCCTAGTAAGCTAACTTAAAATGTCACGTATTTTTAAAGTAAAAGTAAATAGGATTGAGTGTACAGAATAAAATCTTGCACACTATATTGTAGTACGTTATTGGATTAACTAGGCCTATTTATTTTGGCAATACCAGGGTTTAGAACACAAAATTAATCCGCATGGCAACATTGTTTTACTCAGTCAAATGAAAATGCAATAAATATACATTATACTTACACTTTAAATATACCCAAATGCTGTAATTTTTGAAACAATAAATATAGTTTACTACATTTAATACTTTATAATCAGGCTATGGAAGATTTTAACCCACACTAGGTTTTATATATATAATTCGGTTTTTATTTCAAAAACTTAAATTATTAAAAATGCACTAGGGATAACATAATTTTATCACTCAGTAATTACAATGCCAGAAATTATACACTGTATGCAATATATGTCAGGATATGGGTACAAGGTCAGTAAGGGTACGTGAGGAGGAGCGGGATGTTGTGAACGGTTAGTAAATACAGATTTATCTCAAGTAGGAAGTGTAAATTCTGCAACTGCACTAAAGGTAACATAATGTTAACACTCAGTAAGTACTGCATGTTGTAGATTTTTGCACTCCATGAAAATACATGTCAGGATATGGTACACGCCAGTAAGGGTACGTGAGGCGGCCGGAGTGGGTGGCAAGGGTAAGGACGGGAGACACTCAGTACCAACGCGACCGTCGTACCTTCAACATCAGCTGTTCAATTTCTTAGTACGGATTGTACGATAACAACCGGTAAGATGTTTGTGCTATAACATTTTTAGTTAAAGCTTACAAATACACTGAGTCCCAATTATCAAATTCCATTCAAAGATTCTCAAGCTAACTATACGATTAAAGTTAATTAATTAAACTATAAAGTTAGTCTACAATCTACTTATGATATTATCCTAGCTTTGCAACGTAATTTGAGTGAATATTATTTGTTCCTTCAAAATAATTAATGTTATAGTTTTTTCAATTATAATTTATTCATTCATAAATAAATCTATTTTCTATTTTTGTATTTCTAAATATATATTAAGTAGCGAGAAAATGTATCTACATATTATATTATACG